>NC_134403.1:167447228-167619728 GCF_038048845.1 Mixophyes fleayi | reverse complement strand
AAGCATTCGCTTAGAGTGCTTCAATCCACCTATTATCCTGCATATTCGCCATGCCACCATCTTAGTGTTCAAAAGCAGACGTATAATACAGTTACAGGAGCAATAATGGGCAAACTCTGGTTTTGTGCTAAAATATGCCATGTATGCTTTTAGTACATTACCTGAACTGCGTGCATAGTTTTCAAGTGACTGAGAGGGGGAAGAAATCTGCTCCAAATGCTTGAGGCTACAGACAAATCTGTGTGAACAGCAGTAATGATTTCACAGAGGAACAGATTATTACCGCTTAAAAACACAGAAGCTGAACAGCATTTAATAGAACATTTATGTTCCACTTTATTATCGTAATGCTGTCGTTATTTTACATTTTCATTTAACTTTTAACTTAGCAAAATTCATATTTATGCTATACATCTCTTAACAGGGCACACTGGAAGTAGAGCTAACTAATTAGTTGTATTACCCATCACCACAACATTTATTGCCACTGTCACATAAAATCACATTAGTGTCTTGGCCAAAAAAAATTACAAAAAACCTGCATTTGAGAAAACTAATGTTGGACGGTAAGTCGGTAACCCATTCGAGTAATGTTGAGTGAACTCAACTTTGGAGATAACTGCTTGTGTGTATGTTACTAAGTATTCAAATGTGTCTGAGAGCTGGGAGAGCTGTTCTGTAATGCAGATAGATAGAAGCCAATGTCACTACAAAAAAATGAAAATTCGAGTTTGAGAATACCACCTGGGATGATAATCTATTATTATTACCATTTATTTATATAGCGCCACTAATTCCGTAGCGCTGTACAGAGAACTCACTCACATCAGTTCCTGCCCCATTAGGGCTTACAGACTAAATTCCCTAACACACACACACACACACACACACACAGACTAGGGTAAATTTTGTTAGCAGCCAATTAACCTACTGGTATGTTTTTGGAGTGTGGGAGGAAACCGGAGCACCCGGAGGAAACCCACAAACACACGGGGAGAACATATAAATTCCTCACAGACAAGGCCAAGGTCGGGAATTGAACTCATGACCCCAGTGCTGTAAGGCAGAAGTGCTAACCACTTAGCCACCGTGCTGCCCACAGTGCTGCCCATCTATCCTGCTTGTTAAGTTGAGTAGTCCAAATCTGCACTTGCTAATGAACCTGTTTCTGAGGATGGAAAGAGTACCAAGTGAAAATGAGTAAGCAGGTATGACTGCAACTTTGCAGGGGCAGAGAAGTGAGAATTAGATAGACAGTCCCACTACATCTCTTGTATCATGTAACTGTACTTTCTTAAGAGACTAAGTGAACTATGTTGGAGTGTGATGTTGCAAGTGTCCTTTATTTTCATCAAGAGAGATGGTCTGGTGCCCATTTATTGCAACACTTGTAACTGTACACTACACTTATTGTATAGTGCCTGTATTACACAATTTTTTTGTTATTAAACATTCATGGACAGGGAAAACTGTATGTCACCTCGCCCACAGGAACCTGAGAGGAGAGAGACTGTGTTAGAACTGTATGGCAGACCTAAAGGTAGGACGGTGTTAAAGGAATACAACTACACCGCCCACCAGCCAAGCAGAGGGTAACAAGTGTCACAAGTGTCATAATTACTTTACCATAGACAACCTTTTCAGTGATATGTCAATTGTTCTGTGGGAGACCTCTCCTACACATTGGCCACTTGCACTTACCAATAAAGAGACATCATGGTGTGTTTAGTGTGTGTGTAAATGTCGTTTAATTGCATTATAATTCACAAGTGAGTCTGATATATGTTTAAACTCTTGTAAATAATTTCTTAATAAACCATGAATTCTGATGCCATTGGTTATAAACAGTGAATTCAAATTATTATTCAGTGTTTATTATAGAAGCTAGTGTTATAAGGAATGATACATCTTCCAATTTAAATGATAACTGCTTTATATGTCACTTCTGATTTCCAAGACTTGTAAAAAAATTATTTAAATTATATTTACTAATATACATTCATGAGCACATAACAGAATAAATAAAGATAGAATTAATGAATCCAATTCAGTGTGCAAAGTGATAGTAAGTGAAAATATATAAATCAGGAGAACTATTGCATAAATTTAGTGTTACATGGAACACAGCGAAGGATGTGAATTAGTGACTAAAATATGAAGTTCACCCTATATACAATATAAGGACAAAAGTATATGGCCACACCTGTTAATTATTGTATTGAGGTGTTTCAATCAGTCCCGTTGCCAGAGGTATATAAAATCAAGCACCTAGCCATGCAGTCTCCATTTTCAAACATTTGTGATTCTGAAGAGCTCAGTGACTTCAAGCGTGGTACTGTGATAGGATGCCACCTTTGTTTTTCAGGGTTTGGGCTAGGCCCCTTATCTCCAGTGAAGGGCAATCTTAATGCCTCAGCATACCAAGTCATTTTGTACAATGCTATGCTTCCAACTTTGTGGCAACAGTTTGGGGAAGGCATTTTTCTATTCTAACATGTCTGTGCCCCAGTGCACAAAGCAAGGACTACAAAGATATGGTTTGATGAGTTCAGTCTGTGAACTTGACTGGCCAGTACAAGAACTTAACCCATCGAACACCTTTGGGATGAACTGGAACGGAGATTACGAGCCAGGCCTTCTCTTCCAACATCAGTGGCTGACCTCATAAATGAATGGGCAGAAATTCCCACAGAAACACTCCAACATATTATGGAAAGCATTCCAAGAAGAGTGGAAGCTGTGATCGCTGCAAAAGGGGGACCAACTCCACAGTAAAGTATATGTATATGAATACAAGGTCTTTACAGTCCCTGTTGGTGTAACGGTCAAGCGTCCGAATACTTTGTCCATATAGTGTATATCAATAGCATGGAGTTGAAACAATTACCTAATTGATGTGAAAGCAAACTTAATTAATGAAAGAAATATTTGAATATATTTGTAACTGATAAAACAGTAAATTATTTTTATGCTAATTTAAATCAGTTCTTTCAATCTCATAGTTTGCTGTGTGGGAAATAATGAACTGTATAAAATAGAGTTCTTTTAGAGATGAGTGTACATTTGTTTGTTTTTTTTGCATTTATGTGCTGCGCAAATGCACAAAAAATACCTATCCATACGTCTGTATGTAGACTGTTGCGTATAGGTGACTTGTATCTTCTTTATGTCTGGAGAGGGACAACTGGAGCTGCTAGCATAGGGCCAATACAGTACAGTACAGAGTGTTTTCACTAAACTGTAACACAAAATTGTAATTGTAAAATGCGGCTGCATCCATAGTTACACATTTGAGGAGGCTGGAACGATACACAATGATAATAATGTTGAAGATGATCATCAGCACTATCTAACTTCTCCTGATTGTCTGATTGTGTATTGACATTACCAGCTGATAGTGCGTAATACATTAGTGTTGTGACTAT
Organism: Mixophyes fleayi; assembly: GCF_038048845.1. Classification (NCBI taxonomy): domain Eukaryota; kingdom Metazoa; phylum Chordata; class Amphibia; order Anura; family Limnodynastidae; genus Mixophyes; species Mixophyes fleayi. The sequence goes on along the minus strand of NC_134403.1, from coordinate 167,616,303 downwards.
GTTATGTGAAGTTAGGACCAACTATTAGGTACGTTATGTTACTTAATTTCCATTTGGACCACTGTCAGAAAAAAAGTTCCCATTTGATTCTAGAGGGGAAAACAACAGATATTTGCATTTGATTTAATTTGTATTTTGTATTTGCACGTCATTACATTTTATATGGAACATGCACATTTATTATTAATTCTTTCAAGACAATAATCTTTCTTGTGTATATGACATTTCAATATATAATAATATTGTGTACAAATGGGTTAATGTTGCATTTACTATTAACAAACCACATCTCAAGTCTATCTTTACACTTTATTTCCAACATCCCTACAATATAGTGTGATGTAAGTAAGTATAAACACCTGTAATGTCTAATTTACACCTAGCACAATTGCTACCATTTTTGAGCTCTTCATGTACACATGTATTCATTTTACACATTAAAGCAATGTTCGTAAAACATACTAAACACACTTTAACGTTGGTAATCCAAAAAATGATGTAAGCAAATTTTCTATTTTTTTGCATCAGCTTTGACATTACCTGCAGCGATCATAGGCTTTAATACTGTTAAAATATAATGCAGTTTCATGGAAGCAATGATTAAGTACATAGCACACTGTGGTCCAGGGAGCTTTAAGAAGATGCTTTGAGTGCTATGTTCAACGGAAGGTCCAAAGTAAAAGGTTTTGTTTATGCCTTTAAGAGGCATTGTACTTTAATGCCCCTGTGTATGAGCCCTTAAATGCTTAAACAAAAGCAGATTATCATTTGGTAACGGCATATACCATATACTACAATAGGGATCTCTATATTGATGCTCTTCTCCTAGAAGTTAGTTAATTTTCTATTTTAATAAAAGGATACGTATTTTGTTTTTTGTAATATTTTCACATCCTTCTTTTTGTGACTTTTTAAAGCTTTATAATATACTTTAGAATGTAATTGTGGCCAGGGCCGGATTAACCCGAGGTCTAACTGGGCTATAGCCCAGGGGCCTCGGGCATCCAGGGGGCCCTTCAAAGTCCTCAGCAGCATTATTGATCGGTCCGGGGGCGGGGGCGCCCCCAGCCCGATCAATGCTGCTGAGCACTGTCACTGTAGTCCTCCGTCCCCGGCGCTCAGTAATCTGTTTACTGAGGAGATCTTGCGAGTGAACTCTCGCGAGATCTCCTCAGTAAGGAGCTTACAGCGTGCCGGGGACGGAGGACTACAGTGACAGGTAAGCGCTTGGGGGGGGCCCTCACGGGGTACGGGGGGGGGGGGGCGGGTGGCTCACATTGGGGGCCTCACGGGGGAATGGAGGCGCCCTTAGCCCAGGGGCCTCCATTCCCTTAATCCGGCCCTGATTGTGGCCAGTGCCTTATCCTATATACAAAAACTTTAATAACCTGTTACATATTTCTTTTCATGTGTGGGCACCACAGTGGCCTAGTGGTTAGCACTTCTGCCTCACAGCACTGGGGTCATGAGTTCAATTCCTGGTCATGGCCTTATCTGTGTGGAGTTTGTATGTTCCCCCCGTGTTTGCGTGGGTTTCCTCCGGGTGCTCTGGTTTCCTCCCACACTCCAAACAACATACTGGTAGGTTAATTGGCTTCTATCAAAATTGACCCTAGTTTCTCCATCTCTGTCTGTGAGTGTGTGTCTATATTAGGGAATTTAGACTGTAAGCTCCAATGGGGCAGGGACTGATGTGAATCTGCTGCGGAATTAGTGGGGCTATATAAATAAATGATGATGATGATGGCTTAGTGCCCAATATTCCCCTGGAGTGGGAATGAGCACTGTAGTCTGACAGCCCAACTAAATTTCCAAGTCAAGCTGTTGGACTACACCATGCTCACTCCCACACTTGCTTCTTCAACACATTATTATTAATATGTTCATTATATAGTGCCTACATATCATGCAGCACTTTACAGAGATTATTTAATCATTCACATCAGTCCTTGTCCCAGGGAAACTTGCAATCTATATTTTCTCACACACACGGGTTAATTTCATCAGAACCCAAATAAGTTAACAGTATCTGTGTTTTCATACATGTATAGAAACACAAACACAAACACACACACACACATTTAGTCACAAGCCAATTAGCCATGAGTATCTTTTTGAACTGTTGGAGGAAACTGGACCACATTGACGAAACCCACAAGAACACATGGAGAACATAAAAAGTCCCATCACAGTTCTCCTGCTATGTAGGTCATAGGAATTCTACCGGCAGTATTTTCTATGCATGCAAATGAAACATTACATTTGCACCTCCTGCATTGCAACATGGCTAGTCCAGGTGCAAATTTGAACCCTTGAGCTGGATTTGGTTCTTACTCTAATTGGTGCCCTATGATAGAAAGTAAATAAAGAATACATACTTATTTTCTGTGTGGAGAGGGTTAAGAAATAAGAGTTAGCTTTAGCCTTACAAAAATAATCTTGTGTCAAATGTCAAACAACTGATACACACAAACAACTTTAGAGGCCAGAAGGACTGTGGTGAAAAACAAGAGCCAGCATGGGGGCTGAGATCCATCACATATGTATTCCCCTAGCAGGAAAGACACACACACTGCATGCACTAATGAGCACTACACCTCCCTCAGTTAAGTCTCTGTTCTAGCAACCATTCTCCTCCCATAGATACTTCTCTCAGACACTGTAAACTTCTCAACATCAAAACCACACATAAATATTATTATATACATTATACTACCAATTTATGTGTCATTTTTGTCATGCTGAAATTTAGCTTTAATCCCTTTGTATCCAATTAGGTGAAATTTGTACCTTAACCATACCAGTTTTCAAATTCCTGATATTTGTCGATTTCACTGTAGTTTGGCTCTATCTTCCATTGTGCACAAAGAGAATATTACTTTGTTTTAGAACAGGCGTTGTTGTGTATGCTAAATGAGTAAATGAGTTTTCTTCACGTGCATTAATTTGCAAAAAACAAGCAAATGGCAAAAGCCCACATTTACCTGGTTCTTTCCATAATTATATCTAAACAAATAGCCTGATTAATCAAGAAATGCTAAACGAATGTAGTTTTTTTAAAAAAACGCACGTATATCAGCTATACAGGTACTCCTCACTTAACGACCGAGTTCCGTTCCTACGACTAGGTCGTTAAGCGAATTGGTCGCTAAGTGAGTACAGTACTGTTATATGCACCTACATGTATTGTAATCATTTTTATTGATTCTGAATGAAGAAATAGACTAAAGAAAACTGTATTTTGTTAGTTTGCTTTACATTACATAACACTGCATAACAGAAAATAAACATGTGTACAGTAAAGCTCTACAAACAGCAGCAATTATAACAATGAGGACCCAGGGAGAACCTGGTCGTAACTCCGAGTGGTCATTAAATGGGTAGGTTGTTAAGTGAGGAATACCTGTACGCACTTTCGTATTTAATAAGGAGCTGATCTGAAGAAACGCCAAAATGATGGCACACCCCCCTGCGTTTGCCATTTGGCCTCCCCTTTGGGATCTCCCAGAGGGTAGATTTTCAACATTGGCAAGAAAAAATTTGCAACATGTATAATACACAACAGTAATGGCATATTGGGGCTGAATTTATTTCAAGTGTAACAATTTCACATGTTTCTTAATTGTTAGTTTATATGTATCTACTAATGGACTTATTTTCTAACTTGCACCTAAATTGAGCAAACTGTGTACCTTTGAAAGCCATCCCTGAGTACCATTTTCCTGCCATCTCTGAGTTGGTAGTATTTGTGGAGACCTAGAGGGAAATGTATTAAGCTGCGATTTGTGAAAATCATCAGTTTTCAATATTTTTTGGGGGTGATTTGATAATTGCTGATGTATGCATGTGTGATCTGACAGCAAGCCACTGGAAACTTGACGTTTTTAAAAGTGCCATTTTTCAAATCGCCTCCCACCTTTAATCCATTATATGAATACAAATCATTAAATGTATTAATTTGTTGGTTTGCAAACTGCTGGAAAACTGCCATAGAATTAGTGGTAGGTTTGACAGATGAGATTGCTAAAATTGTCATGCATTGGTCTATGCAGTCCTATGATAAGGTAGATGAATGTGAATAAGCCCCTGTCAAGGTGGTGGAAATGATGTAGGCTTGCATTTTGCTGCTTGTCCATTAATCTAAACTTAAACATACCAAATACAGAAAACATTGATGAAAAAGGGGAGCTCTGGGCATGAGCTCATGTGAACAACACAAAGAGGGGGGCAAGGTGATTTTGGGTCACAGAAAGACTCATACCAAAAGACGTTGCATGTTAGTATTTGGCCTAATCATGTGTAACTATCACCAATTGTTGCAAATTTAATATCAACATGGAACATACCATTTTATTACGTTATTTTACACCATTACTCACTAAAGAGGACTCCACTGTGTCGTCTCTGTCACCCTGAACCTGGTATGTGTTGTGCAATGGAAATACTACCCTCTAATGAGCCTTAATAGAAGCATCCTATGGTAATACAATATTAACATTTTATTATTACAAAAAATATGTTGCCTATCAGAATGTTGTACACAAACCCAAAACAATTGATTAGACCTTGGTTCATGAACATCAACAATTGTAATTTCACCTAAAGATATGTGTGACGAAATGTAGTATATCTAATGACTGATTGCTAATTCTGTTGAATTTATGTATAACACTGTGAATATTTTATGTAACATTTCAAAGTGTATTTTGTCAACTGACCTCAGTCTGACCTAGGCAAGTGTCAATGGTCTTGTGAAAGTAGCCAGGCCCAGATGAATCTCTGAGTAGTTTGTGTATGCAGAGGAGTTAGACGTAGCCAAGCTGAACGACAAGCAGAGGTGAGACTTCAAGTTCCTGTGGACATTCCGATCTCAACTCACTTCGAAAGCCCTGTGACATTTGTGAGATCAATCTGTCTTTATTGATGTCAGGCCGCAGGCCTTCTGAGGAGTATAATGGAGCAAACACTAACTGGTATTAGCACTACTGAACTAGTAGGTGCGGAGTCTAACGTACCCCTGGTGTTCGCCAGGGACCCCCGCAAGGAGGTTTGGACTTCACTGCACAGGGTACGCAGGTCACGGTCCTACTAGCCAGTTGCCATTTCAGTGTAGAAGGGTCAGACGGTCCGGGACACGCCAATCAGGAATATACGGTACCAAGGGGAATCCGAAGGAATAGTCGCCAAGCCGAGGTCGCAGTACAATATGGGTCACACGGATAATGGGATAGTCACCAAGCCGGGTCACAACAGAGAGCAGGAACTGTAGAAGCACACTCGGAAGAACCGGAGCAGGAGAACCAGGAACACAGAATAGTAAACCTGTTATTCTGGCACTCTAATGGCGCCAGAGCCAGATTTATATAGAGGTAAGGGGCCGCTGATTGGTATGCTCAGGAGGCAGCAATAATAGGGAGAAGAAGCATCCCGTTGTCTAGCAACGGGACGGAAGCAGGGTGCATGCGCCCGACACAGCAGCCAGAGCAGGAGCCGAAAGCCGCAGCGGGAGGTTAGACGTCCGTCTCCGTCTGACAGGGAATCAGCGGGGACGGTGTCTGACAGTACCCCCTCCCCTCCTCCCTCTTGAAGAAGGATTAGTTCTCTTCAGGAATTTAGCAAGGAGATGAGGAGCATGAAGATCGACTTCCGGAACCCAGGATCTTTCCTCAGGGCCGTATCCCTTCCAATGTACCAGATACTGGGGTTTGCGCTGGACCAAACGTCTCTTTAGAATTCTCTCAACTTCGAATTCATCACCCAGAGAGGTCTTGACAGGTGGAAGAAAAACAGGTTCCTTGAAAAATTCGTTGAGGATTAGAGGCTTCAGTAAGAAAATGTGAAAGGCGTTATGGATCTTGAGGGGCGGAGGTAATGAAAGCTTGTAGGAAACAAGATTAATGACTTGAGAGATAGCAAAAGGACTGATAAACTTGGGAGCCAGTTTCATTGATGGAACTTGAAGTCGGAGGTTGCACGTAGCCAACCAAACACGGCCTCCCACCTTCAAAACTGGAAAATTTCTCCTATGACTATCAGCGGTTCTCTTATGTCGTTGCACAGAAGTAGAAAGTGTCGTTTTAGTGTGAGTCCAGATTTGAGAAAAGTCATGGACGAGGGAGTCAGCAGCCGGGACTTGGGAAGGTGGAGCCTCGGATAAGAAAGGAGGCGTGGGATGTCTCCCATAGACAACGAAGAATGGTGAATGACCTGAGGAGGAATGTAGGAGGTTGTTGTGGGCGAATTCGGCCCAGTAGAGGAGATCACTCCAGGAAGTCTGATGGTCAGATGCAAAGCACCGCAAGAAACATTCTAGGTCCTGATTCACTCGCTCCGTTTGTCCGTTTGTCTGAGGGTGATATACAGAGGAGAATTTGAGTTTAACTCCAATCTTAGTGCAGAGGACTCTCCAGAACCTAGCGACAAATTGTACTCCCCGATCGGAGATGATCTCCTGGGGACACCCATGGAGATGGAAAATATTCTTTAAAAACAGATCTGCGAGTTTAGGAGCTGAGGGGAGACCTTTACAAGGGATGAAGTGGGACATTTTGGAAAAGCGATCTACTACGGCCCAGATGGTATTGTAGTCGTGGCTCCGAGGGAGATCGGTGATGAAATCCATCGTGATGCTGATCCAGGGAGAGTCAGGAATAGGGAGAGGAAGGAGAAGGCCAGGTGGACTAGGAGTCTTGTGGCGCGCACAAACACAACATGCTGATACAAATTTACGAACGTCGGAACCCAGAGAAGGCCACCAGTAGTATCTGGAAAGGAATTCCTTTGTCCTCTTGTAGCCGGCATGACCTGCAAACTTAGACTCGTGTGCCCAACATAGTAATTTAGGGCGGAGATGTGGTTCCATGAAAGAGCGTCCAGGAGGGGGAGAGACAGATGAAGAATTGGTAATAGCCACCACCTGCATAGGATTCAGAATTGTTTTGTTGTCTGAAAAGGCAAGAGAATCCGTATTATCAAAGGATCTGGATAGTGCATTGGCCTTTGAATTCTTGGAACCAGGACGAAAAGTAAGGGTAAGTTGAAACCGGGAAAAAAAAAGAGACCAGCGAGCCTGGCGAGGGTTAAGACATTGTGCTTCCTGGAGGTAGGTAAGGTTCTTGTGGTCTGTCATCACGGTCACAGGATGTAAAGCACCTTTAAGCAGATAGCACCACTCTTCTAGTGCCATCTTAATGGCCAATAGCTCCTTGTCGCCGATTCCATAATTTAATTCACCACCGGATTTTTTTTTAGAAAGGAATCCACAAGTCTCCAAGGTGCCGGAAGAGGATCTCTGGGACAGGACAGCCCCAATTCCTACAGACGAAGCGTCAACCTCAAGGAAAAAACGGTCTCCCCTGGTGTGGCTGTTTGAGGATGGGAGCCGAAAGGAATGCCTCCTTAAGAGTCTCGAAGGCCAATATTGCCTCAGTTGGCCATGGTTTACAGCAGACACCTTTGCAGGTTAATGCCGTGATAGGAGAGATGATGGACGAAAATCCTTTAATGAACTAACGGTAATAGTTAGCAAACCCGATGAAACGCTGTGTAGCTTTGAGACCAGTGGGAAGTGGCCAGTTAATAATAGCTTCTATTTTCTTGGGGTCCATTTGGAGACCGGTGCCAGAAACCAAGTAACCAAGTAGAGGAACTTGAGAACATTCAAAAAGGCATTTCTACAGTTTACAATATGAAGAATGTTTCCTGAGACGAGAGAGAACTGTCTTAACATGAAGACGATGAGAGTTTATATCGGATGAGAATATTAAAATATCATCCAGGTAGACAATCACGAATTGATACAGAAGATCCCTGAAGATCTCGTTGACAAAATCTTGAAAGACGGCAGGGGCATTGCAGAGCCCGAAAGGCATAACTAGATACTCGTAGTGCCCGTCATGGGTGTTGAATGCCGTTTTCCACTTGTCACCTTTCCGAATGCGTATTAAATTGTAAGCCCCTCTGAGATCCATTTTGGAGAAGATCTTAGCACCCCGAATACGATCAAACATCTCTAATAAGGGGAAGAGGGTAGCGATTCTTGATAGTAATAGCATTTAGGCGACGGTAGTCTATGCAGGTTCTTAAGGAGCCATCTTTTTTCTTTACAAAAAAGAATCCAGCCCCAGCGGGAGAGGTAGATTTCCTGATGAATCCTCTTTGAAGGTTGTCAGAGATATACAGGGACATAGCCTTCGTCTTTGGTAGGGAAAGTGGATAAACTCTACCCTTCGGAATAGTTTTGCCGGGTACCAGCTCGATGGGACAATCCCACGCACGATGTGGAAGAAGACTCTCAGCGGCAGTTTTGCTGAATACGTCAAGGAACTCTAAGTACGGTTCCGGTAGCTTGACCTTGGAGTCAAGAGAGAGACAAGGTAGGCGGGTAGGTGGGAGTACCTTTGAGAGACACCGGTCGAAACATGAAGTACCCCAGGAGGATACCTGAGCATGAAGGCAATCAAATTGCGGTGAATGTGTCCTGAGCCAGGGTAACCCTAAGATGATAGAGTTGACAGACTGCTGAATGACCAGGAACTTAATCCACTCATGGTAAAAAACACCTACCTGCAACCGAACTGGAGAGGTGATACAGGTGATGGAACCTTTGCTGACTCGGTTACCGTCAACTGCGGTAAAAACCAATGGCTGCGGCAAAAGAGAACAGGGTATGTGAAGCTTGGACACCAGAGTGGCGGAGATGAAGTTCCCTGCGGATCCAGAATCCACGAAGGCAGAAGATTCCAGAAAGGCATCCGTAGACCTGAGGGTAACTGGCATCAAGAAGTTGGTATCCTTAGGAGGGTAGGGAGTATGGAGACTGGATCCTAGGACAACCTCTCTTTCATTGCCTAGGAGGTGGAGTTTCCCGGTCTCTTGGGACAAGAAGACAAAAGGTGGCCGGATTCCCCGCAATACAGGCACAGACGGTTCCTAATCCAACGCTCCCTTTCATCCCGAGACAAGCGAGAGTGCCCAATTTGCATCGGCTCTTCAGCTGAAGGAACTGTAGACTGAAAGCGGGGAGCCAAACAAACAGAGAGGTGATCCTGGTTTCTTTCAGCAGAACGCTCTTGATGGCGGATGTCCACTTTAATGCTAAGAGAAACTAACTCGTCAAGTTTGGTGGGAAGATCTCGGGAGGCGAGATCGTCCTTAATAGCATCAGACAAACCTTGCCAATAGGTAGCTTTTAGAGCCTCATCATTCCACCCCAATTCAGAGGCAAAGGTACGGAACTGAACAGCGTATTGACCAGCCGTGAGGGAACCTTGACGAAGGGCTAAAAGACTTGAGGCGGCAGAAGACACACGGCCGGGCTCATCAAATACCTTTCGAAAGTTCTCGATAAAGGTTGCAGAATTATGGAGGGACACATCATTCCGCTCCCAAAGCGGGGAGGCCCAGGCCAGGGCTTGTCCAGTGAGAAGAGAAATAATGTAGGCTACTTTAGCTCTTTCGGAAGAGAAATTTTCCGGTGCCAGTTCAATTTGGATGGAGCATTGGTTAAGGAATCCGCGACATCCCTTGGGATTACCGTCATACTTCTCAGGTGTGGGAATCCTAAAAGTAGCGACATTCCCACTAGGAGGAACAGAAGGAGTAGGAGCAGCTGCCTGAGGGACATTCAGGGGATCCAGACGGGAAATCACACCTTGTATGCACTGTAGGAGTTGCGCCTGGTTGGATTCTTGCTGTTCCACCCGCTGTCCTAAATGGAGGAGGAGGTCTCGAACTGAGGGTTCTCCGGTAGCGTCAGTCATGGCCAGAGTAAACTGTCAGGCCGAATATTTGACTACGTTTGCCTGTTTGTGCCCCTTGATTTATTGCCTGTACCTTGACGCTGCTGATTCGCCTATTACCCCTGACCTCGGTTCAGTTTGTTGGTTATTCTGTTTGCTGCCAGCCTCAACCCTTGCCTGGACTTCACACTGCTACCTACTCCTTTACGCTATTGCTGGGTTCTCCCCAGACAGTGCACAACTCAAGACCCTCAGCTGTCTGCAGCCAAGTCTGTCTCCACCACTAGGGGCTCCAGCGAAAACCAGACTATTGAGTAGACTTTTGGCTGTGGGGGTTCCTAACAAGCGGGAGGTCTGACGTCCATCCCCGTCTGACAGGGAATCAGCGGGGACGGCATCTGACAATTGACAGCTAAATTCCTAAGGTGGGGGTGAAAAGCCAACAAGAAATGGTTTAAAATCTTCTGCCTTAGACATCAGATTGTGCATTTCCTGAGGGGTCTATCAAGACTGAAATGCCCCATCCTTTCCATTGTGTTCCCTCACGCACAGCAAGTCTACCTCATAAGAAGTACTCTGATTTTATTTCCTATTTTATTTTCTGAAAATCTTTTGTGCAACGTATTGTATGTCTTGTTATTAATTTTTGTAAATAAGCCATGGAAAATTTTTGCAGATGAAAAATATTTAATCTAGAGTATTTCTCCGTGATTCTTTGTGAACTTACAAAGCCCAGGGAGGCTCATGCTGCATGTGTATGGGATTTAAGTGTGAAACATTAATAAGTGATTCTGGTGAACGTAAGGACGCCATAATAAATCCTTTGTGGTGGTAGAAAAGGTGTATTCATTGTTAAGCAACTAAGGTAACACCAGTTACGGCCATTTGTTCAGATTGCTGTATCTGAAACAGGCTGGGGCATTCGTGATAACATGTAATAGTTATTTTTCAGGTTTGGAAAAAATGTATGAAACCCAATAGAGTAATTGAACTTTTAGAAAAATTTATTGAGGCATACACATATTTTAGCACTTAGATTTTTTGAATATTATGCAGTTCTTCTAGTATTTGATTTGGGCCCTCTTCTAGTCTACATATTGAACTTGGATGGAGCTGTCGTTGCAGATGCGCCGGTGTGCTGGCCACTTACTAGTGTACTTATTTTGTCTTGAAAACCTAATAGAACAGCCCGTTCAATGAGGCTTGCTGATGATACCATATATGAGCTGAACTCTCTGACCTCACCTGTATACTATTCATAACCATGGTCATCTTTATTAGGTTGCAGTCTATGCGGCAGAGAGTGTTTGATATGTGATTTTGTGATATCTCTATGGAGTTGAAGACCTTCAATCCATTGTGCATGTAATGGCTAATATTATGCAAATCAGTTTTTTGTGTGTCCAAAAATGTGTTTGTGTTTGCTGGAATTCTATGATGCATATCCCTTTGTGCAGGCTGCAAAGAAGATTCCACAACCAATTGCAGAATTATTTATGGATCTGGCTGTGTTGCATACTCTAGCTCTTGTTGGGCTGTCTCATCCTGTGGAGCTGGGGAAACATACAGATGTGAAATTCCTGAAAAGAAAACAAACATGTGTAAGAGTAAATGCCCAAAAATCGTGATAGCTCTGCCGTAAAATGAAATTCAAATTCCACGAGGAAGGCCTTTGCTGGCAATTACATAAAAGTACAGAGACTTCTGTAATGGTGGATTCCAGTGGAGATGAATTAGCATTGTTTGAGGATGATGTACACACTGATGAGGGGGAGGATGATGACAGTGTAAATTGCAGGTGGTGGGATCTAGCTGAGAGAAGGAAGCCAACTGATGCTGGAATGCTTATTAATATTTTGGGCACTGTTAGCTTAGCTGCCTTAATCCCATTGTTATCTTGTTTTGTGAGGGGCCCAAACAAACCAAGCACTTCAGCCAAAAAAACGACTGTCTGGCACTGGCAATGCTTCCTAGAAATGATATAAACTGCTGTGTGTTTGTGCCATTGCTCTAACCAGCCTCTTGCTGCAGTCTTACAGTTCATTGACAGCACTGTTAGCTTGTTTTGTCGGGGCCCAAACAAACCAAGCATTTTAGCCTCAAAGTGGCACTCCTTGTCGCTGAAGTGCTTGGTTTGTTAAACTGCACCTGCTACCCCTCTAGTTTCTGTGTGAGTTTGTTAAAGCTTTTTAACATATGGGTAAGTGGGAGGTCCCAAGGACAATTCCATCTTGCACCACTTTTCGTTTCTGCCACTGCTGTGTGGCAATGTTTCCTAGATGTGGTATGAACAGCCGTGTGTTTGTGTCATTGCTCTGTCGCTTAGCATCCAACAAGCTCACTGCTGTCTTTGTCTGAAAGTGTATCAAAATAATATTGTGACCTGTGAGGTCTAAATCCACAGGAAATGACTGGAAATTAGTGTTATTGAGGTTAACAGTAATGTAGGAACAAAGAAACTACCACATTTATGTGATTTTAGCATATTTTAGTAGGTTTTCTAAAAAATACAGATCCAAAACCAGGGGGGTCAGTGAACATCTCTATTTTAAACTCTCTCTGTCCATCTCACGCACTATCTTTTGCCTTACCAATCATGCCACCAATTTCCTATTGCATTCAAACAACCTCACTTTTGTTTTTTAGGTGATGTACTGGTTTTTCCAGATGGGATACAATTGTACAAAAGTGTAATTTGCCTGGCAGTTGTGGTTCTTTACATCTTCCACAGCCCCACCTACTTTTGTGGCGTTGGTTCCTAGATAAATGAGGTCCACTTGCTCATTGCAATTTCTGTTGATGTTAGCGTTGGCACTTATCTCCTTTATTTTTCAGATCATGACTTTCAACCCAGCCTATTTAGGTTCTTTCTGCAACCAAGCTTGCTTCTCCTCCATATCTCAATATCGTTGTAAGAGCAAATATCATCTGTAAAATCCAGGTCTTCCGGTCTGTCTTGTAATTCCCTATTGTACACCTCTCTTCCCACCCTTCACCACTTTATTCATGACTCTGTCCAGTGCTAGTAGAATATAGAATGGAGAAAGAATGGGGCATTTCTGATTTCACGACAAAGATCTGTTCCCTTTCCCTCGTTGAGAACCTGCTATGCTTAGCCATCATACATTTCCCTGTTGATGTTAATAATTCTTGCCAGCACCTTACAAGGCACAGAGCAGAGAGTGATCCCTTTCCATTTGTTACAGGTGGAGTTTTCTTCTCTTTTGTGGAGCATAACAGTTATGTCAGTTCTACATTCAATGGGATTCTTTACCCCTTTCCAGATCTTCTCAAAAAAGGGCTGCGGCCATGTAGCCCATTTTGGGAAGGATTAAGGGTGCTTTTCCATTGCTCAGGTATATGAGCCATTTTAATTTTTTTCTTAGATGGGACTTGAGATTGACAATTGGAATATCTTTCACATTGTTAGCTTGGTCCTCCTTTCCTTCTCTCATGGGTCTATTTCTGTTTAAAACTTTGGTGAAGATTTTTTTTCATATAATCATCTCTTCTTCATTAGTTTTGAGAAGTTTTTTGTTCTGTCTCTTTGCTGTTGTTCTTATGGTTTCCTGTGACTGCTACTTCATCTATAATGCCTTATGGTATGTAAAGTCACTGGAGGCCATTCCAGCCCTTTGATTCGTGTTCTGTTCATGACTCATCCAGTTTTCCAGAACTTGTCAGTGACAACTGCATCTGTGAGTAATCTACTTAGCACCGCACTGTACCACACCCAGAGACATTTCCCCATGTGACAGCCTGTTTGAGGCAGACATGCATTGGCCTTCACTGCTAGAACTATCAAGAGATATTATTTTTTGTTGTTCTATGAATATCCAGTTTGAAGTCATAAAAAGGAGAGATGAGTGTTGTCACTCCTTTCCACTGCTGTTGCTTAACCTCTGATACTTCCCTATGGTCTCAGCTTTGGCTGATATACAGAGGGTCTCCCTGTGTCCTGCTTGCCTCTACTTCCTTCTCCTTCCCTTTCCCAGGATGTTTATCTCTCTGAGCCCCCTCAGAATTCCAACTGCCTGTCACTCACCGGACCGTGAGTGCCTCTGCGCTGGTGCGTGGCTCCCTATCCTTCCTGCCGGCACCTATCCTGAACCGCGGCCGTCCGCCATCCTGATGGTCTGCGCATGCGCAGTTCCCAAGAACTCTTGTGACTGTTGCTTTTAGTCCAAATTGGTTGGTCAGGCAACTCCCTATTTAAGGCACCTATGTGCATTACCTCATTGCCTGATCTTGGAGTCTCATTCCCTGTGAGTCTCTGAAGGTGTCCCCTGTGTTCTACTAGTGTCTTCAGTTTCCTGCTGATTCCTGATCTACTCATCGCTGGTTTCCATACCTGCTACAGTCTTCTGTTTCCTGCCTGTGTCCTCAGCTGGACTCTGATTACCGGATCTACTCACCTGTGGTTCCTACACTCGTCTCTGCCGTCCAGCGTCTCTGCAGTTCCTGCATCTCCCTGTGGACAGACTGTTCTACTGAATAGAGGTATGCCTATCTGTTATTGACTTTCTACGTTTACCCTGCATATCCGCTAGGACAAGTTTCCACACTCAGCAGCGGTATCCATACCCGCTATAGACTGTTATTGTTACGCTGCATACCTGTTTGGAATTAACCGTACTACTCAGTTGTTATATGCATAACTGTGATTGACTATCCATTATTGGCCTGCATATCTGTGCTGAGCAAGTCTCTACCAAGCAGCGCCACACATACCGTTATATAGACTTTGTTAGATACGCTGCATACCTATTGGGATCAAGTTCCTCTGTGCTCTCAGTGTCTGCATCCTATTATCTTTGTATGCTTCCACTCATCAACACTTGTACACATCCTCACCTATTAAGCAGTGGTACAACTTGCTATACGCAGACCACTGACTTCCCCGCTACCTACCTGCACCTGGACAAGTCTTCTCACCATAAGCAGTGGTACAACTTGCTATACGCAGACCACTGACTTCCCCGCTACCTACCTGCACCTGGACAAGTCTCTTCACCATAAGCAGTGGTACAACTTGCTGTACGCAGACCACTGACTTCCCTGCTACCTCCCTGCATTTACTCACGTCCATACTGATCTCCGTGTTAAAATCTACCTTTCCACTATATCAGCTGATTCATTGACCAAAGATTGCTGCAAGTCACTGACTTTCCTATTATTTATTGGCATTCTCTCTCCATCTGCTGCGTTATATGTTCCGCTAGTCACCCTGCTACCAGAGGACTGTTGTGTGAACTTCACTACTCTGGTAAGCCCAGTCATCTGGTGAATCCCTGGGCAAGACTCCTAGTGCCCATGACAGTAAGATCAGGCCATGACAGACCCAGGATCGGAACCAACAGCTAAAGAGATGTTGCAGTATCTGGTCACCCGAATCGAACAACAAGATGTTCGCCAACAACAGTTGTTGCAATTTTGTCAGGTTTTAGCCTCCCAAGGAACCCCTGTGCAAAATGTAGCAGCAACCGTTGATCTTCCAGTACCTCCATCTCCTTCCCCAGTGCCATCCCAGGTGTCCATCGCTTCCACGCTACACCTGCCTACTCCTTCTAAATATGATGGAGATCCCAAAACCTGTAGGGGCTTTCTTAATCAATGCTCCGTTCATTTTGAACTTCAACCTCATAACTTCTCTACTCATTGTTCCAAAGTGGCCTACCTCATCTCTTTGTTTTCCAGACAGGCTCTCGCATGGGCCTCCCCTCTGTGGGAAAGAAATGACCCTTTATTGCAATATAGTGCATTGTTTATTTCTATGTTTCGAAGTATTTTTGACGAACCTGGTCGTGTTATCTCTGCAGCTTCCAGTATCCTCCGACTATGCCAAGGATCTCGGACTGTGGCTCAGTATGTCATTCAATTTCGGATACTTGCCTCTGAACTTCAGTGGAACACTGAGGCACTGATCGCCGCCTTCTGGCAGGGGCTTTCCGATAAAATTAAAGACGCACTGACCTCTCAAGAGTTACCCTCCTCCTTGGATGATTTGATTTCCCTTTGCCATTGTGTAGACATGAGATTTCGTGAGAGAGATTCTGAGAGAATAACTTCCTGCAAAGCGCCTCTTCGCTCAGTATCTCAAGTTCGTCATTCTCCACCTCCAGTAGAACCTATGGAGCTAGGTCGCTCTAAACTAACATCTGAGGAGAGAGAACGAAGAGTGAAAAATAGACTCTGTATCTATTGCGCTGACTCTACTCACATGCTGAACTCATGTCCTAGGAAGTCGGGAAATGCCAGGCCCTAACCAGTTCTGGAGAGGTAAGGTTAGGGTCCCCGGAGTCCTCTCCATGTTCTACGAATGTGAAAGTTTGTGCTTTTGATGTCACCGTTTCCTTTGCTACCAAATCCTTTGTCTCTCAAGCACTTATAGATTCTGGAGCTGCTGGAGATTTTATCTCTAGTTCCCTAGTGAATCAATGGTCTCTACCAGTGATTTCCTTAAAGGTTCCCATTGCCGTTACTGCTATTGATGGATCACGTATAATTAATGGTCTCATTACTCAAAGTACGTCTCCACTGACTCTTCAAATTGGAGCCTTACACCAAGAAAAAAATTCTTTATTGATCCTTCCTGTTACTACCAGTCCCATCGTACTAGGCCTTCCATGGCTTCAACTTCATTCCCCTCAGATTGACTGGAACACTCCTCAAGTCACTTCCTGGGGTCCCGAATGTCGTCATCGTTGTCTCTCTCAAGTTGTTCCACTCAAAATACAGCAGTCGTCCATTTCACCATGTCCACCAGGCCTCCCTCCTCAGTATGCTTCCTTTGCGGATGTGTTCGATAAAGTTCAGTCAGAACGCCTTCCTCCTCATCGGGCATGGGATTGTCCGATTGACTAACAACCTGGCAAGAGTCCTCCTAGGGGCCGTGTGTATCCACTTTCATTACCTGAGACTCAAGCAACATCTGAGTATATTAAGGAGAACCTCCAGCAAGGATTTTTCCGACCTTCTACCTCTCCCGCTGGAGCGGGGTTCTTTTTCGTAAAGAAGAAAGATGGATCATTACGTCTATGTATAGATTTTCGTGAACTCAATGCCATTACCATCAAAAATCGGTACCCTATTCCGATAATTACTGAACTTTTCGATCGCATTAAGGGAGCCCGGATCTTTACCAAGTTGGATCTTCGAGGTGCCTATAATTTAATCCGGATCAAGTCCGGAGACGAATGGAAGACTGCTTTTAACACCAGGGATGGCCATTATGAATATCTTGTTATGCCCTTCGGGTTGTGTAACGCCCCCGCTGTCTTCCAGGGTTTCGTGAATGAGATCTTCCGGGACTTGCTGTATGTCTGTGTCGTCGTCTATCTGGTCGATATATTAATTTTTTCCCAGGATCTGCCCACTCATCATCAACATGTGGCAGAGGTCCTTTCCAGACTCCGAAGAAATTCTTTATTTTGCAAACTAGAGAAATGTTCATTCGAGTTATCCCAGATTCCATTCCTGGGATACATTGTGTCCGGAGTCGGTCTTAAGATGGATCCAGAAAAGGTGAACGCTGTATTACGTTGGCCCCAGCCAACTACTCTTCGAGCAATCCAACGCTTTTTATGATTTGCAAATTATTACAGACGCTTCATTCAAGGGTTTTCGTCCATTGCCTCTCCTATAGTGGCCCTGACCCGCAAGGGGGCTAATACTAAACAGAGGTCCTCCGAGGCCCTTCAAGCTTTTCAGTCTCTCAAAGAGTCCTTCTCTTCTGCTCCTGTTCTTCGACAGCCTGATGTGACGCTTCCCTTCTTCCTAGAGGTAGACGCCTCTAATGTTGGCTTAGGGGTCATATTATCCCAAAGATCGGAGCAACAAAAATTCCATCCTTGTGCCTTTTATTCCTGAGGTCTTCTACCCACGGAGAGGAATTATACCATCGGGGACAAGGAGTTGTTGGCCATAAAAGCAGCATTAGAGGAATGGAGATAGCTACTGGAGGGAGCTCGTCATCCTGTAACTATTTTTACGGATCACAAAAACCTGTCATATTTACAGTCAGCTCAATGTTTGAATCCCCGTCAAGCAAGATGTTCTCTTTTCTTTTCCCGTTTTGAACTTATTATAACCTTCAAACCGGCTGCCAAAAATAAAAAAGCAGACGCCCTGTCTCGGGCATTCGTGACGTCCTCAGACGTTGAAGATGGTCCTAACCATTCTATATTAGATCCCAAGTGTGTGTCTCTGGCCACTTCGTCTACCAAGGTGCTACCATTTGGGAGAACCCTCGTGCCTCCATCTCTTAGGAGGAAAATATTGTCTTGGTTCCATTCTTCACGTTTTTCTGGACATTCGGGTGAACGCAAGACCTTAGAAATCCTTTCTCGAAGCTGCTGGTGGCCCTCTATGAGGAAAGATGTCCAAGACTTTGTGGCCGCTTGTGAGCTGTGTTCCCAGTTTAAAACTCCCCGCAGAACACCAGCGGGATTACTACAACCACTACCCATTCCTTCCAAACCTTGGACCCATATTAGTATGGACTTTGTCACCGATCTTCCTCCAAGTAAAAAGTGTAATACCATCTGGGTAGTGGTGGATCGATTTTCAAAAATGGCACATTTCGTTCCTTTGACCGGTTTACCTTCTTCATCTACTCTGGCTAATCATTTCATCAAAGAGATTTTCCGAATTCATGGATGTCCTTCTGAGATTGTTTCCTTCTGCAATTCGTTTCCAGATTCTGGCAAGCCCTTTGTAAGACCTTGGGTATTCGGTTATCACTCTCATCTTGCTACCATCCTCAATCAAACGGACAGACCGAGAGAGTCAATCAAGATCTTGAAACTTTCATTAGGATGTTCTCCTCAGCAAACCAAGACAACTGGGTAGATTTACTCCCATGGGCTGAATTCGCCCATGTATCACGAGTCATCTTCAAGAAGTCCATTCTTTGTGGTTTACGGTCACCATCCGTCTTTCCCGGAATTTCCTGCCCTCCCTCCCACCCAAGTTCCTGCTGTGGAGACTGTTTGTGAGACCTTCAAACATATCTGGTCTCAGGTCAAAACCTGTTTAAAAAAGACATCTGCCAGATACAAGTCCTTTGCGGATAAAAAGAGGCAGGCTATTCCACCACTAAAGATTGGAGATCGTGTATGGCTTTCTACTAAAAATATTCGCTTGAAGGTTCCATCTATGAAGTTTGCTCCTCATTTCATTGGTCCATATAGGATCATTCAAGTGATAAATCCAGTCTGCTTCAAACTTCTACTACCCAAGAACCTTCGTATCTCCAACGCCTTCCATGTGTCATTACTCAAGCCTCTTATCATCAACCATTTCTCTGTTCCTCCTTCAGCACCTCTGCCAGTTCAAGTTCATCAAGAGAAGTTTGAGATCACTCATATATTAGATGCAAAAATTTTGCGAGGAGTTCTTCGTTTCCTTGTGCACTGGAAGTGCTTTGGCCCAGAGGAGCGTTCCTGGATCCGGGCTGCTGATCTCAACGCCCCAGCTCTCCTGAAAAAATTCTATTCCCAGAATCCGGGAAAACCCGGCTCCATGTGTTCTGTGCCCACCTTTAAAAGGGGGGGTACTGTCACTCACCGGACCGTGAGTGCCTCTGCGCTGGTGCGTGGCTCCCTAGCCTTCCTGCCGGCACCTATGCTGAACCGCGGCCGTCCGCCATCCTGATGGTCTGCGCATGCGCAGTTCCCAAGAACTCTTGTGACTGTTGCTTTTAATCCAAATTGGTTGATCAGGCAACTCCCTATTTAAGGCACCTATGTGCATTACCTCATTGCCTGATCTTGGAGTCTCATTCCCTGTGAGTCTCTGAAGGTGTCCCCTGTGTTCTACTAGTGTCTTCAGTTTCCTGCTGATTCCTGATCTACTCATCGCTGGTTTCCATACCCGCTACTATCTCCCGTGTACTACTAGTGTCTTCAGTTCCTGTGGATTCCCTGTGCTACTTATCGCTGGTTTCCATACCTGCTACAGTCTTCTGTTTCCTGCCTGTGTCCTCAGCTGGACTCTGATTACCGGATCTACTCACCTGTGGTTCCTACACTCGTCTCTGCCGTCCAGCGTCTCTGCAGTTCCTGCATCTCCCTGTGGACAGACTGTTCTACTGAATAGCGGTATGCCTATCTGTTATTGACTTTCTACGTTTACCCTGCATATCCGCTAGGACAAGTTTCCACACTCAGCAGCGGTATCCATACCCGCTATAGACTGTTATTGTTACGCTGCATACCTGTTTGGAATTAACCGTACTACTCAGTCGTTATATGCATAACTGTGATTGACTATCCATTATTGGCCTGCATATCTGTGCTGAGCAAGTCTCTACCAAGCAGTGCCACACATACCGTTATATAGACTTTGTTGGATACGCTGCATACCTATTGGGATCAAGTTCCTCTGTGCTCTCAGTGTCTGCATCCTATTATCTTTGTATGCTTCCACTCATCAACACTTGTACACATCCTCACCTATTAAGCAGTGGTACAACTTGCTATACGCAGACCACTGACTTCCCCGCTACCTACCTGCACCTGGACAAGTCTTCTCACCATAAGCAGTGGTACAACTTGCTATACGCAGACCATTGACTTCCCCGCCACCTACCTGCACCTGGACAAGTCTCTTCACCATAAGCAGTGGTGCAACTTGCTGTACGCAGACCACTGACTTCCCTGCTACCTCCCTGCATCTACTCACGTCCATCCTGATCTCCGTGTTCAAATCTACCTTTCCACTATATCAGCTAGTCGCTGATTCATTGACCAAAGATTGCTGCAAGTCACTAACTTACCTATTATTTATTGGCATTCTCTCTCCATCTGCTGTGTTATATGTTCCGCTAGTCACCCTGCTGCCAGAGGACCGTTTTGTGAACTTCACTACTCTGGTAAGCCCAGTCATCTGGTGAATCCCTGGGCAAGACTCCTAGTGCCCGTGACACTGCCGTTTGTAACTGCGCCTTCACAAGCTCCTCCTCCCCACTGCCTGCTGGGATATGTAGTTCTCTGACTGCAGGGGAGGCATCCAAAATGTATGTCGCCAGCACCACAATGACATAACGGAACTTATAAACTGCCCTTGCATGACACCTTTAGGGCTTCCCAAACAATTGAAGGTGTGAGAATGAAAAATAAGCTTAAAGTTCTTTTAGAATTTTAATGTGGATTTCAGAATTATTAGGCATTATAAAATTCAGCTTCCAGTGCAAATAGTGGAAACAACAAATAAATTAGACACACTAAGAATTAGGGATGAATGATTGGAGATGGACTTTGGAATTTTTCTAGAGGGATATCTATTCATAAGGTTCTGATTTAATAGGAAATAAGATGGAGTTGAGTAGGCTTTATAAACATTGGATTAACAAGAGTAATTCTACACAGTGGGGTTGGAATGTCTCCAGCTGTCCACCAATTTATATCAAGAATATTGTCTTTTCACAAAGTTAGAGGGACTCAGATCTGTTAAACTAATTGTAATGAAGGTGCATTGAGATTTGTTTGTAAGAGATTTTGCAGATAAAGTAAGGTTCCCTGCCAAAATAGCATAACCTTTATAAAATAAGTGTGGGAGATAGCTGATTTAGATGGAATGTAACCCCCTAATACTATATGAAATGAACTCAAGTGACATTATGGTGGGTTGCACTTTAAGCATAGAAAGGAGGCCTAGAGGCCCTGCATAGCCAAATGTAGCTATAAAACTATGATGGAAAATCATGTGGGTAATGCTTCTATAATGGCAGGTAAACCTGAGAAGTCACTCAGGAAAGGCACTTAGTGCGCTCCACCAACATGGTGGTAGAATTGTAATAGGCCCAAGGGACCCCCAGCAATAAACAAGATGCTTAAAGAAGTAGGCATGTATATGAAATTAAGATAAAGAATAAAAAGAAACAAGATATATTTCTGTACCCAAAAGAAGTCTTGTGTTGTAGAATTGTGAACAGATGGGGATATGTACAATCAAAGTGGGTTTCCCTGAAGATATATCTCCATGCTGCATGTGCCACTGTGGTCGTGGCAAATTTCTATATCAGATGTCTTGTGATTCAGAGATATCCTCTAGCTAAGACCTTTATTTAGAGGCAGATAGTGATGCTGAAATTCCCAATCTGTTTAAAAGGACAAGTCTTTCTTCAGTATTCCTTGTTTCCTTGTTATATGCATTTTCCTATTATTTGGTATCAAGAGGTTGTCGAAGTCAGCAAATTGGATAAAGTCATCTCAATTAATATCGAGCAAACTTGTTTGTCTTTGTCTGAAAATATGCGGCGTGGAAGGGCGTGTCCAGCCGCAACACGTGGTAATAACAGTTTTTACACTTTTGTATACATTCGCACAAACACACACATTTGTAAATATTACACATTAATTGTAGTTGCAACACATAGTTATTTATGTCGAAATATAGTAGGGTTTATGTGTTATATTATAAGTTATATGCATATTAGTAATATGGTACAGGTTAAAGGAAATGTGTCATGTCTGGTATCATATTAATCCCCTTTACATCAGCAGCTGTCCGGTTCATTCGGCGAAGAGATCGCACATTGCATACTCTAGTTATTGATGTTAGGGAATAGACCTTTAATATGATGCTGACTATAAAATGCTAATGGACTAGTTGAAACTGGAGTCTTGGCGGGAAAAACGGAGCACATCCCCTGGAGAGATGACCCCCACTTTTGGATTCTTTAGTTTGAACTAGCCTATGATCTGCAACCCCCTGGACCTTCCTGAAGCCTGGACCAATAGAAGCAAGCCACACCATCTGCATTGTTTTACTGTATTTCTGTTTGCATATAAGCAGGAGCTTTTCATCTAGTGTTCAGTCATCTTGACCACAGACTTCAGACCTGAATGACTGTTCACTGGATCCAGAGCACCTGCGATAAGTAACGGCTGTACTTATTATTATTTCACTTGAATTATTCTGCTACTTTTTGAGAATAAATATTTGTGCATTGGAAACACAAATCGAGATTCGGCAATCGTTATTGGATAGCGACAAAACGTGCACAACAAGGTTGAAAGAAAAACCCTAGTTATATCTGATTCCATTCTCCCTTAAAGCCTTGGTTACATCTCCCAGGGCTCTTCTGTTCTTGATTGTAGAGAATACCAGATGAAAATATTTTTCTGTGCTTTGGGCAGCTTTGGTCTGTAACCATTACTTTACAATGGTAATTATTACTATGGATCGTGTGAACAATTTTCAGGAGTTTCTTACTGATCTAGACAGTGTTCACACATTGCCCAGATCAATCAGTAGAGTAATAGCAGAGGCCCAGTGCCGCAGCTCAGAGGGGTCATGGGATCAGTAGCTACAACTGCCCTTGTATGCAGGGTCTGCTGCAATAGGTAAGATGTATAATCAGGACACTGATATTAGAACACTGATTGTTTAAATATTCTTAACAGAAATGTTAATAGTTAAAATCCATTGACATGAAATAGAATTCAACAAGGAAAGCATTCCATAGACAGTATAGGAAACAGAAGAAGTAATGTTTAAATGTAATTTAGTATATGTTAGACATGGTTCATTATATATATATATATATATATATATATATATATATATATATATATATATATGGAGTGATCAGCCACAACATTAAAACCACCTGCCTAATATTGTGTAGGCTCCCCTCATGCTGCCAAGACAGCTCTTACCCGTTGAGTCATGGACTCCACAAGACCTCTGAAGGTTTACTTTAGTATCTGGCACCAAGATGTTAGCAGCAGATGGTTTAAGTTCTGTAAGTTGCGAGGTGAGGCCTCCAAGGCTTGGACCTGTTTTTCCCAGCACATTCCACAGATGCTCCATTGGATTGAAATCTGGGGAATTTGGAGGCCGAGTCAACACCTTGAACTCTGTCATGTTCCTCCAGCCATCCCAGAACAAATT
The DNA here is from genome assembly GCF_038048845.1 of Mixophyes fleayi. NCBI lineage: Eukaryota > Metazoa > Chordata > Amphibia > Anura > Limnodynastidae > Mixophyes > Mixophyes fleayi. The sequence continues at coordinate 167,592,664 of NC_134403.1, read as the reverse complement.
TAAATATTTAGTGTGTAAGGGCTCATTATACTGCTGAAAGAGACCACTGTCATCAGGGAATACTGTTGCCATGAAGGGGTGTACTTGGTGTGCAACAATAGTTAGGTAGGTGGTATGTGTCCGAATAGTAGCCACAAAAATTCCAGGACCCAAGGTTTCCCAGCAGAACATTGCACAGAGCATCACACTGCCTCCGCCGGCTTGCCTTCTTCCCATAGTGCACCCTAGTGCCATCTCTGCCTTAGGTAAACAACGCATACACATCCGGGTGTTCACATGGTTTAAAATAAAACATGATTCCTCAGAGCAGGCCACCTTCTTCCATTGCTCAATGGTCCACTTGTGGCACTCACATGTCACTGTAGGGGGTGGACAGGGGTCAGAATGGGCACACTGAGCAGTCTGCAGCTATGCACCCCTATACACAGCAAGCTGCAATGCACTGTGTGTTCTGACACCTTTCTATCATAGCCAGCATTAACTTTTTCAGCAATTTGTGCTACACTAGCTCTTTTATGGGATTGAACTAGACGGGCTAACCTTCACTCCGCACGCACATCAATGAACATTAGGCACCCATGACCCTGTGGCTGGTTCACCAGTGGTCCTTCCTTGGACCACTTTAGGTTGTACTAACCACTGCATACCAGGAACACCTCACAAGACCTGCCGTTTTGGAGATGCTCTGACCCAGTCGTCTAGCCATCACAATTTGTCAAAGTTTTATGCTGGTTTTATGTGGGATGATATAAGTAGTCAATTGTCTTAATTATTTATTTATTTATTAAAAGGAAATATGTTAAGGCCATTTTTTTTGTGTACTTCTTTGTGAGTGTGTTACTGTTATGGATTTATCGCTTGTAAAAACTTAGTTTGCAAACATTTCTGTGGCTTAGATAAAGATATAGACTAGTAATTCTTGGTGTTTATAGTATTAGAGGAAATAATCATTAGTTGAGTCATCATTTATTATTATATTAACAGACTTTTGTGATTGGGAATAGATCTTTATATTGAATTTTGTGATATGTAAATATTTCTTTTTAATATTTTGAAACAGGTTTATTTTTATATTTTCTAATAGTTTAATATTATATTAATATATCCCGTATCCTGTATTAGTGTTTTACTGTTGTACTTTTATATAGAGAACACTCTGTACTGTAAGGAGGGATTGATTCATTAAACAGATGTTGAATACAAGTTGACTAAATTAATTATTTAGCATCCAAGATAACTTGTATTCCCTATTTAAAGGAATAAAGAATAGGACCTACCTGTCTTTGAAAAAGGTGAATGAAATGCGTAAGTCGAAGCTATACCGATAAAACTGCTCAGCTGTGCTCCCACTCTGCTTAGGTATGTGCCAATACCTCTCTTTTGTACCAAATATACTCCCGCATGTCAGAATAATGCCTCAGCAACAGGATATTTTTGATTCAATCTATAGAGCTGCTTTGATCTTTGATGACCCAGTTTGCCTTTAGGCCATCCCTATCTGCTTGTGACCTTGGACTCTGGCTTATTTCCTGACATTGGACCTCTGCTTCCCTTCCTGACTTCTACTATGTTTATGTATCATCCCTTGATTGTGGAAATTGTTGTGTCAGCTGCTACCTAGCATGATAAAACTGAGAGTCGTGACCTGTGGTTGTCCCTGGTGAAGACCTGTATTTTGGATGACAGTGCAAGGAATTTGGCATCTGAAGTCGAGAAGGTGGAGATATTTCACTTTTCATTGCACCCTGTTGCTTATACTGGCTGACCTGAATGTTTTCTTGCGATATATATTTATTTATCTGCCCTTTCCCTGGATACAGTTTCATACTTCAAGACCAATATAATTAATACACTTAGATGGACTAACAAAATGCAGCAAAATGTCCCTGGAAAGAATTTTAACATGTTGGCATCTATGAGACACATGTTACAGTTTGGCACCATGGACACATTGCTGGGTTATTCAGAAAACTGAATGCTGCTGTGCTACGTAACATATTACCTCCAGTATTTCAATTTAGGCTCCTAGACTTTTTGGCCAGAAATGGGCAATGATACATTATGACAGTTCCATTATTTAGCTATAGTGGTAAGGATATAAGTTAACAGATTCCCAGCATCCTGCAGAATAGTGAAACATGCTGCAGGCCCAGGCTGTAGGGGGATAGAAATACAAGAGCTCCAAGAGAGGAGACTCTCAGGGTCATTAATAGGACAGTAATCAGTAACATGACAGCTGGAAGGAATGCCAGCATAAAATAAAGCAGACATAAAACAGTAGTATATCACAGGATTTAAATAGCTAAGTTAAACAATGAGAGGGAGCTGTTAATTAGATTAGCCCACAAAAACTTTTGCTTTCTTTGTAATTTTATTAAAGTGCATTTCAATAAAACTAAAACAACAAGGCAAACAAGCTGTCGTACATGAACATGTGAAAATATATTCCGATGTTTGGTTTGCTTATTTTAGTTATTCACAACAAAGTTAATCCGACAGGGATAAAAATGTTTGCCTTTTTTCAAGGTTGAATGTTTTGAATTTATTTATTAGATGAAACCTCTGTGTTCAAGATCATCACTATGACACACAGTAAATACCTACTCTGCACCATTCAAAGCTTGTTTGCAGGAAAGACTATCCAAGATACAAGAGACAGTGTTATTTATTCCGAATGAAATGCGTTAACATATTATTTTCTTTTCTTTTGAGTCTCAAATTGAAAAACCTACAACAAGCACATGAAAAAAATAAGCATTAATAATACAAATTTGATCAATGCAAAGTTTACCATGAAAGGGACATCATAATACAAAACTACTCATTTTTAAAGATAACATATTAAGCAGGGTCTTAGTTAATAAGTAAAATAAATGTATTGTATTTGTGTATTTGTATTTGTGTGATTAAAGACATTTTCACATTTTATGATTACTTGTCTGCTGGGTTATACTGATCTATCAATGTCTGTCAAGGTAATGTAAACTATTATCAATATAAACAGCATGGCTGCTCCAAATCATACTTAAAATATACTTTTACAAACTAGTCCCACATGTTTACCGAGTTGGGTTGCTAGTTGCCCTCTTTCTTCAAGACATATTCTCTCTTTGTGCTGTTAGCAATATGTCTTCAATTTTCTTATGGCAGTGATAGCTGAAAGTCTAACAGTGATTTCCCCTATTAGTAATTCTATTGAGTAGAGCTTTCTCTTGGTAGCAGCGCATACAGGGTTAGAATGGATGTCAAGTCCCTATATTCCTTTTATGCTAAACTACAATTTGCAGCTTGCCTCACTACTGACTGGAGGTTTCTCAATATCTCACACAAATGCTTATTTTCCCCCGCTGTCTTTCTACTTAGCCATCTCGCACTGAGTGCAGCTAATACACTCTATACTGGAAGTGCAGAGATGGAGCTGTTACAATGAAGAAGAAAATCATGTCCTCTGGGATCTGTAAGTTTTTGGTAAATGTTGGACAGAGTTCTGTATTGAGAACTGCTGGTAATTATGTGTTGGTCACTCTTTGTTGTAATATGCTATATTGGTCACTTCTTGGCAAAGTGTGGTTATCATGATTGTATTTAATGGGCCTGATTCTTTAAGGAAAGTAAAACAAAAAAATTAGTGATTTTAAACCTTGAGAAAACCATGTTGCAATGCAAAGGGTGCAAACTAGTTTATTATTTTAAATACTGGCTGTTTTTTCATATAGCACACAAATGCTTTATTTTTACACTGACATTTAAAGTTGATCTAGGACAGTGTTGTCTAACTTGTGACACTCCAGGGGCTAGATTTACTAAGCTGCGGGTTTGAAAAAGTGGGGATGTTGCCTATAGCAACCAATCAGATTCTAGCTGTCATTTTGTAGAATGTACTAAATAAATGAAAGCTAGAATCTGATTGGTTGCTATAGGCAACATCCCCACTTTTTCAAACCCGCAGCTTAGTAAATCTAGCCCCAGGTGTTGTGAAACTACAAGTCCCAGCATGCTTTGCAAATATATAGCAGCTTATTGCTGGAAGGGTATGCTGAGACTTGTAGTTTCACAACACCTGGAGTGTCACAGGTTAGCCAACACTGATCTAGGACATACCCTACCCAAATTATAAATCTGTCCCCACATATTAAATGTACTTCCCCCTCCAATGCAACATGGTTTTGCCAAGGAGCAAAGTTACTCCTTTTTTTTTTGCTTTCCTTTCCTTAATGAATCAGGCCCAATGTGTTTGATCTCTGTAGAGTAAGGTCACTTTGGGGTATAATTGGTTGGTAACTTTTGGGTGTGAAATGTTGGTCGGGGCTTGGTATAATCTGCTATTTTTTTCAGGATTATTATGTAATGATCATGGCAGGTCATAATGTGCAGTTTACTTTTGTGTAAAAGCACTACTGGATAAAATACTGAACATTTATAGGATAAGTAAGTGAAAATAAACCATGATTGCAAACAAGTTCTGCTATTTATTGGGTTAAATGTAATATATTTGTGACCAACTTGGCAAATAAAGAAACAAGCTCTACATACCATACCCAAAAGTAAGAGAAATATTAATAATGAAAGCAAAACATAAACTGCAATATATTGTGGAGAATCATAAAGAAGCTGGTTTGTATTTGATACGTGTAGTGTAACAAACTCTGAATATGTTTGACAAGAGTTAAACTAATATCTTGCTAGTTGTTGGCATATACCAAATCAAATTGTTTGTCTGACAATGGATGTAGTTGGTTGAAAGTTTACTGTACATATGAAAGAATTGTTAATATGCATCGATTGAAAAATGTACCATAGAGTGACTATTAGAGGCACTATTATCTATCTTTACTGCATTTGTCACAGTGCCTTAGAGACAACAGTAACAATGTTTTCAGGCATAAACATGACACAATCACTAAAACATACTGTGCTGCTCAGAGCATCTATCTCATAAAAAGGTTATTTTGGGTCACATTTTTGCTTTAGTTGCTCTAGATTACTGTTCACTTAAATATATTCATTTAGTTTACATATCAATATATTCATGCTTTTAACCCTGATAATGTCCTTTATTTCTTTTGTAAGAATGGCAGAACTAATGCAAATATAGTGATATCATTTTACAAATGAGTTATTTGCTGCATGTGTAATATCTACAAATGAAACATGTTTAAATGACTATTTACTTATTTTAGCCAAAATATAAAATAAAACATGGCCCTGCAAAACTGCAATAGACAGATTCTATATTTTGCATAATTATCTTGTTTAATGATCTGAGGCCTTCTGCATCCCCTTTCTGAATGTGCAGGAAAGCGGTCTTTCACTTGCTCTATTCATTCCAATGAAATCTTTCAGAGCAAGGGGCAAGAAGCTTCTCTGCATATTAAACAGACATTCTTTTCTTTCTTTCTTTTTTTTTTTTTACACAATGAAACAAAGTGGGAGCAGACAATTCAGCTCCTATATAAACAATTTAATATGAAACCCAATCTGCAACTAGGTAGCCATTCATTAGTTTAATGCAAAATGATATAATTATTTTCCATAATCTTTTTATTCGCTTCCTGGTAAGGATTTCTACTAGGGCTGATATATTTATATGTAAATTAAACCATCTTATTAAAGAGTAATCTGCACCTGGTATGGTAAAATAAAGCTTATGTTTACCGGCATAATTCATAATTAAATGTAGAGGTGCATAAAATCGTAGCAAAATTTTTGTGGCAGACTGTTCTGCACAGGTTTAATGCTCTGGTGGTAACACATTGAAGTTTTGGTTTGCTATTGCACACTGTATTTGTAAATTTGCTGATTCTATAGTGAATGGGGGCAAACCAATTAGCAAGCCAAGGTAATTTCACCATCACGGTAATGTTCCGTCAACATTAATAACATTAATTTCTCAAGCAACTGAATTGATTGATATGTTCCGCACCAACTGCACGTAAAGTCCTGCACTTGGTGAGACACAAAGCTGGGCCCATGAAATACCATCTATAAATACTCACTCCCTGTTATAGCGAATTGCCATAGTACAGCATGTCAGAGATCTGTATTGTGCATAGCGGAAAATGCAGTATGCAGCAAACACCATTCACATAGCCTTTTTCATTTTAAATTATATTATAAATATATAATATATATTATATATCTATATATAGCTATATCTATAGCTATCTCTCTCTCTCTCTCTCTCTCTCTCTCTATATATATATATATATATATATATATATATATATATATATATATATATATATACACACACTTGTTTCTCAACTTGTACGGTGACCAGTGAGCTCCCCCAGGTGGGAGTAATGTACAAACATAATAAATAGAATAAATTCTAAACCTAAAAAAAAAGGTATTTTTATTACAACTTTCTGTGTCAAATAGAGATCTTTCTTTGTTTTTTTACAGGGCACAAGTGAAAACAAAAACTATTATATATCTCCATATCCCATAATGCATAAATAGCAACACCCTGGGGTAAACTTGCCTTTTCAAGCCATCGCAACTTTAAATTTCCCCTGGAAAGTCGCTGATTCCTGGCTGATTCAACTTCTTATGTTAGAGGGATTTTCAGTATAAACTTCATACATTTACTCCCCCCCTGGTGTTAATTATTAAAATATAGAATGTAAGCAAAAAAAAAAATGGTACAATTCTCATATAAAATCACTGAATAATAGTAACACTATACATATGAATTGAAATTTATAGAACATGAAAGTTGAAAATATTAATTAGTAACATACATTGAATACTAGAAATAGGGGCAATGTTTGAACCCGACAATAATGAAAGCACACTGAACCACTAATAAAGGCAATAAAGATTTATTTGGACCAAAGCCATAATAAATGTGTATCAAAGAAGTTAAAGTTCTAATAATATGTCTTCACAAGATTACTAATACAGTAAAGAATTATACCGATTTATTGATGTGCTTGACAATGGAGAGATACACATCAGACATCTATATTATCAAAGACTTCATAACCTGCTAAACATAAAGCACCTTCAGACATGGCAGTGCTAAATGGCAGTAATAGAACATTTCTATTAAGTCAAAAGCATATAACCTATAAAACAGGTTACATAGAAATTTGTTAAATCATACTTGACATCTTTCTTTTTTTTCTTTTTTTACCCCAGTGAGATCCAGGAGGTGGGGGTGTGGTGGGGGGGAAAAGGGAGCTGGGTGGGCTGAGCGCATCATTTGGCCCTACCCCCCTGACTGAATTGACATTTTGGCATGTGGGGCAAGGCCAAAATGATGCTATTCTTTGCGAATCGCATCATTGAGTCTCAAATCCACTAGGAAGTGGGCAGGATGCGAGTGAATTGCCTGCTCTCATATCCCATGAGAGTGGGCAAGCGTGTGTTAAATATCTATACATTGGAACTAATAACCTTGATCACATATTATATATATATATATATATATATATATATATATATATATATATATATATATACATTATATATACGTATGTATGTATGTATATATATATATATATATATATATATATATATATATATTTATATATATATATATATATATATATATGTGTACACATAGCCCAACTTCTTATGTTAGAGGGATTTTCAATATAAACGTAATAATCTTAAAACATGGATAGACACTCGGTTTGTTAAGAAGTTATCAGACTTTCTGGCACAAAAAATAACACAGATAATGATACAGTGCAGGGCTATAACTTCTAACCTTGCCTCACTCAAATCTTTCCAAATTTTTTTTCAAATCCATTTCACACCTTTCTGTATTTCACTCTCTCCCTATCTTCCCCACTCTCACCCCCCTTACCCTTTGTTTAACACTTTTTGCTTATTTTTGAGCATCCACTTCAGCCTGTTTGTCTGCAGCTCAGTCTCTCTTTCCAGGGCTTACATCAGTGAGATAAACTTTTTTACATGCTTGTCTATCAGCAGCCTGTTCTTCTGTCCACAATCACTTTTTCAGTGGTTTGGGTACATTCACCATGTTCAAGGCTAGGTACACACTGGAGCGTTCTCGTCCAATAATCTGTCAAATCAGCCTTTCGGAAGTCGGGTTAGTGTGTATAGTGACATGATGGACCCCTCTACCCAGCTAAAACATGTAACAGTTCAGTGGAGGGTCATCACAAATGGATAATAGCGAAGTGTTTCAATATGAACAACTATAAACTGTATATTTGGCTGCTTTTATTGGTTTGTACTTTATAAATTTAATATATATTGTACGTTTTATGTTTATGAACCTTCATATACAGTTCATAGAAAACTTCAATGATAGCATCACAGGTCTCCAGAGCTTGCGGTGAAATTGCTGTGCTGTATTTCGGATCAGCCAGTGTCCTTCCTGTTGCCAGAAATCTTAGGGTAGCAATCAGTATCTGCTTAGCAGATATGGGTCTCCTTAAATGGGTGTCCTCCTTCTAATGAATGGGGTGACTAGTTGGAGCAGTTCCTGGAATGTGGGTTCATTCATTCTCAGGAGATTCCTAAAGTCATCGGGATTGTTGTCACGTATCTCCTGCAACAGGGACATATGAGAGAATGAGTCTCTCATCTTGAACCACTCTTTGGTCCAACAAGATCTATTCTTTCTCCTTCTTTCCCTTCGGGTCTGTACGTGCAGTTTTCATGCCACAGTGTGCAGAAAAAGAACAGTTGCTTGTCGTTCTTCAAAAGTATTCATATTAGTGAAAATATTTTTTTTATGTGCGGTTGAGAATGAACTTACACTATACACAAGCTAGCGAATGTATGAAGAAAACGTGCTACCTTCGCTTTTTTATGAGGTTTGGAGTGGTTACTATTGAACATGCTCTGCCCCTTATATAAATTTCTTGGGGATATCGTTACATAGTCATTTCAGTGTGTACAAATTTGCAATCTTTGTTCAAGACAATATGACGGTGATCTCTTCCCGGACGGTCGGCCTTTCGCTAATTGTCTAAAACGTGACTAGTGTGTACACATTAATCGTCCGAGCGATCGGACCCTCAGTGGAAGGGAAAGTCGTTGTAGATAACATGTCGGTCGGAAAATTCTTTAGTGTGTACCTAGCCTAAGAAAGAAAACAGCAGTATTATTCCACAGACAATTATCATCACAGTCTACAGGGAGAAAAGACATGTTAGTATTTTTGCTTAACATATGATAATGCCGTCATTCACCATGAGTGGGATATAATCTTAGCATACACCAAGGTTATGGCACATCAACTATGCGCCATAAAACATACCTGTCAATTCCCTTTCACTCATGCAGTGTTCATCTAAAGCAGTATGTGTTCTCCTGCAACTGCAGAAGCACCTGTGCTGCTTACAACATCTGTATCTGAGTTTGGAACATTATCTTCATTAAACTGAACCATTTATATAATAAAAAAAATAAAATGGATAGATGTTAAACGATTGATGTATCCGTTTAACTACAGTACAGTCTTAATGCATGAGAAGTCAGATTAGCCCCAAGTAAAGATAAACAGCTGGGCATTTCTATAGAAGATGATTAAGATATTTTTCTTTATATGTATTGATTCACTTGTCCATAATCTGCAGCAACTTGCTGGTTTTGTCACCTGCAAAGTTTTTTTCGACAGTCGATAGTGCTCTCTATGTACTTATATCATGTACTTTAAACTTGACAACTTGATCTAACTCGTTATCTTTCAAATTTATTATTTTGCAAAGTGTGGCTACATGCTTTCTCAGGTCAGATGAGGTCAGACCTTAACTTTCAACTGCATACTTTCTTAGACAATCAGACCCTACGAAAGGCATGACATTGTTGCGTCCAGTCTTTCAAAAAACATAGAAGTTGTCTTTTGGTATACCACCATTGTCATGTGTTTCAATAAGTATCTCCAAAAAAGTACACAAGTAGGCACCTTTCTAGCATTTTACCTCTGATTTCTATCCTGGTCAAATTATCACTCAGATTCTTTTGAAACTTTGATAGGCTCTCGTCCATAACTGTGTTAACAGATGTCCTATTCCTATTTGTGCATTTTACCAAGAGTGCTTGCTGCTTCTCCTTATCATCGTCTGTTGGATAGCATGATTTGTGCTAAAAGAGTTTCACTCAGCAACTTTCAGTCAGAAGGGATTGGGGGGTAAATGTATCAAAGTGCGATTTTGCAAATCCAGCGATTTTCTCGGGAGAGTTGAAACTCGCCGATGTATGAAGCTGAGATTTCATGCAAAATTGCCAGAGTTCTGCTTTTGTCAAAATCGCTATTTGCAAAATCGCCAGAGATCAAACTCCTGACTGTTTGCCAGTGCAACTATACAGGTCTCAAATGTATGAAGCTGCGAGTTACCAAACTCAGGAGAGTTTGCTCCAAAACACGCCAGATACAACACGCTGTTTGATAGCAGTGTGTTGTACAAACACATCACTGTTGCACTGCCCTGGCAGTGTTAAAATGTTAAAGAATAGATAAAAGTGAAAAAAAAAAAAGCGTGGGGTCCCCCCTCTATTCCAGCTTAACCCTAGTGCTGCCTGACTAGTGCTGGTCCCGTGAAAATCGGGGAAAAAAATTGCGTGGGGTCCCCCCGATTTTCACTTTACCAGCACTAGGCAAACCAGCCAGGGTTGGCGTCACTATAGCAGTGGGACACACGGCAGGGGTCCCCCTGGCATAATGACTAACCAACCCTAGACTGTTTGGCCCTGGGCTTTATTCCCTAGGGAGTGGGGTCCGCCGAAAAAAATGAGCGGGCCCTCCCCCTAGAGACCCCCAGCCCAGTGCTGATAGCACTAGGGCTCTTCCTACTACCCCTGGGCTGTGGGTAGTAGGGTAATATGGCGATAAAGAGTGAAAAAAATAAACGGACGCCATTTTGTTTTGTGGAACTACAAGTCCCAGCCAGCCAGGTTGCCAAAAATAGTGTGAGCATGCTGCTGCTTACTACAAGCACCAGCATACCCATGGCAGCCAGGGCATGTTGGCACTTGGAGAACCACAAGTGCCAACATGCCCTGACATCCCTGGCTTGCTGGGACCTGTAGTTCCACAGAAAAAAATGTTAAATAAACCACAAAACCCTGATAAATACCACATACATTTATTAAAAATAAAAAAACCACAATAAACACACTAACCATGCTCATTTACACCACATGTATTTATTAAAAATAATAACACCCCAAATACTCACCAAAGATGCTTCTTTCTGGTCCAAACTCTCCTTGCTTGCCCCAGTCCCACATTAATTATACCATCCAATTGTCCAGCTTGACCAATGTTCAAAATAAATTAAAGTTCCAATTGTCCAGGCTTGCCCCAGTCCCAAATTATTTGTACCCTCCAAAAGTTTATGCTTGACAAATCTCTCCGGCAGCTGTATGACAGGCAGTGTAACAGTGATGTGTTTGACAACACGCTGCTACAACACAGGAGAGTTAGCTAAACACGGGAGTGTTTACATCGCAGCAAATCGCCAGAGATGACCAGCGATTTTGAAGTTCTGGGTCAAAATCGCACCTTGATACATTTATTTATTTTTCACTAAAATCGCGGGTGTTGCCGCGATTTTAACACGCTGGCAAAATCGCACTTTGATACATTTACCCCCTGATCTTCTTCTAAATTTTGTATTGCCTTTTCCTTAGAATTGTTGAGGAACTTTTTTAGTTTACAATGTCTTCTGTCAGAAAAACCACATCCACTTTGTTACATATTGCCACATGCAATATACTAGGGGCATGACTAGATACATAGGTGATCCATTGTGTTTAAAGCACGGTGGCTTACTGGTAAGCACTTCTTGCTCACAGCAGTGGGGTCATGAGTTCAATTCCTGACCATGGCCTTATCTGTGTGGAGTTTGTATGTTCTCCCTGTGTTTCCTCCCACACTCCAAAACATACAAGTAGGGTAATTTGCTGCTATTAAAATTGACCTTAGTCTCTCTCAGTGTGTGTTTGCGTTAGGAAATTTAGACTGTAAGCTCCAATGGGGCAGGGACTGATGTAAGTTCTCTGTACTGTGCTGTGGAAATAGTGAAACTATATAAATAGATGATGATGATGAAGAAGAAAGAATGTTTAAAGCATTGGATAGTGTTTTGTATTTGTTACTGGATAAATCAAAACCATACAGTTTCCTATCATCGTCGGCTACCAAAGAAAACATGGAGGGATGAACAGTATTTTTTCAGATAATCATAATCATTTTCGCAGCTTCTGAGCATGCTGCATCCATTTCAAAGTAAATATATCTAAGAAATGTAAGCACAATGTGGCTCAGCTCTAACATGCAGTTATTTTCTCGATGTATTTGGTGGACACTTTCTTTAAATCCAGTGCTATCAGCTGGCAACTGGAGAAGTTGACTGAACTTCTTATTGTCAGGCGTGTAGTTTGAATAAAATGGTTTTTAACAAAAACTCCAGAACAGTGGAGGAATGGCAAGTAGTCATTTACTGATGCAGTTGCAGAGCACTCTCTCCATGCAGCAAGTTTACCATCTCCTCATCAAGCTTTCCATTATTATGGTGATAGTCACCTTTGTTGCAGAGTTTTTCTAACATAACAGACATTTGCGTTTTGAACCTTTTGGAAAGCTGAGTGCTTCGGCTACTTCACTGGTCTTTTTCATTTGTACGTGTGTTGAAATATGTTCCTTTGTTTTCTGACACTAAGCGCATAAGTGCTTTTTTGTTCTATTTTTGTTTTCCTTCGGTATTCTTGCTACTTTTTGTCACTGTTACATTTTGGAACTTGAAGATACATCATTCTATCTTGAGAGCTATAGAGACGCATATTGGAGCCACAAATTTTTTAAAAGGGTCACAAATGTGATGTAATAAAAACATGATGCTTTTATAAAAAAAATCAGTTCTCATGTGTATAATTCAGGGGCAATAACTGTTTCACAGAGATAACTGAACTACAGCAGTTTCATACTGACTCTACCTTGCTATGAAAACCAAAAATTGTGAGGACTCCGTTGTCAGTGCTCACTTGCCAAAAAGTGCTAACTTTGAAGGTGTGTAGTATTAATACTATGATCCTCATAACTATAGAAACATAAACACACAAAACCTGTGACTTCATTCCGCCTTGTGATGTGGTTGGTATAAAGATGGGTGGGGAACGATTTAACGGAGCTGATAACAACAACAGTTAATATCATGACAAAAATGACAATGACAAAAAATTAACAAAACTGACTTTCCCAACAGTTAATAAATGCAGACTGACCTTAATAATGACAAAAGAAGTCCCTGACAGTCTGCTGACAAATCAAGACCACCAGTAATGATGGCAGGATATTTTTAAAGCGGCAATGCCAGGTCCCTAACCCAAACCCTATTCCTAACCCTAAAACTTACCTTCGATGACAACCGGCATTGCCGCTTTAAAAGTGGTGATATCTCGGCCGCCATGTTAAATGACGTCAAAACACTCTGCCGTAAGTACTGGTGGTCGTGATTTGTCAGAAGATTGTCGGGGACTTTTGTCATTATGAAGGTCAGTCTTCATTTATTAACTGTCGGGCAAGTCAGTTTCGTTAATTCTTTGTTGTGGTAGTCACTGTCGGTGTTATCAGCACCGTTAATGTAACTGCCACCGATAAAGACTGGAAAAACTTAAGGACAAATTACATTGGAATCTCACATCCACATGCAGAATGGGATCAATATTTTGTAGAACAGTTTTGAATAATTTGCTAATCTTTAATCAAATGTAAATGCAATGATACAAAAACAATTATAGTTGCTTCAGAGATAAAAGAAGAAAAAAACACAATGATGCTAAAACAGTATTGTACTTAAATCAGATGTACTGGTAGAAAACAATTCACACATAAATGAGCAATAAACTACAAAAGCTACCAAAATACCTCAATTGAGATCACAGGTAAATGTTTTACCTATTTTTTAGGCTGCAAAATAAAACATATCTGTACTAGCTTGTCTAGAGAGAGTATCCAAATTGAAAAGGTAATGTGACCATACAGGAAACTAGAGGTAGGCAGAAGTGACAAAAACGTTTGGGGGCAAAAGAAAGATGAATTGTGACAACTGAGATTTTTTTAAAACAGTGCAATGTACTGTATTATATTTTCACTATTGTGATTTAACTTGATATATTTTATAAGGTGCTAGTAAGTGGTCGAAGTGAAAATTTAGAAGTGGTGGTATGGAGGTTTAGAAGTGACAGTATGGAAAATGTAAGTGAATGGAATTTGATTGTTTTACAATAAAGGTAGTAGGAGAAGTTGTGGTATCACCACCATAAACTAGTCAACTTCTCCCACTGGTGAAATGTCTGCAATACTGTAAGACATAGAAATTTACGAATGTTTTGTAGGCTTTCATGGCACTGGTACAGGAAGACAGTAATGTGTATGTCCATGGGGCTAGAGTTATTGGTAACCAGGTCAATAATGTACACACTGTGAGCAGTGAATAGATAATTGGTATATGTGTATTTCTGAATTAGCTTTGTATTGAAAAGAGTCTCCTGTTTACAATGTATCGTTCTCTCCATAAGAAAGTTTATTTTCTGTACTAACATTGAATAAAATCTTTGGAAAACAAAAATGCATATCATCTGCCTTACGTTTACTATATACTAGATGTGAATTGTCTGAATCCTTACTGGCTGAATTCAGGAAGAAATGAAGATCTCTATATGAAAGCAGTTGCATTAACCCTCCTGAACACAGTTAGGAAAAATACTAGTTGTTTAGCAGCCCACCAATCACGGTGCACACACAAAAGAGAAATTGCAACCTGCTATATTCCCCAGTATCCAGGTGCCAAAGCAGATTTTCTTCCAAACTGCCAAATGCTGCTCTTAGCTGGAAAAAAAGAAAAAAAGAAAATGAAAAGCTTTTTGGAAATAGAATAGTGGAACAGCTATTGATTTCTTTATTTACTGTGAGTTGAGTGGGAGAGGAGAGCTCCTAGTCAGTATTTCAAATAGTTTTATGCCTTATTTCTTGAAGGATTTTGCTTGCTCAGTAGAAACATAGTTTTGGGTAAATAAATAACTATATATACACTGTCCAGCCACAACATTAAAACCACTGACAAATGTGAATTGAAGTGAATAACATTGATTATATCATTACAATGGCACCTGTCAAGGGATGCAAGGGATGCAATATATTAGGCAGCAAATAAATAGTCAGTTCTTGAAGTTGATGAGATGAAACTCGGTTTTCCCGCTAAACTTGGATCTCAAAACGAAGCGAAATGTCATTTCCGTAATTTTTTTTTTTGCAAACTCTCGCGACTTTTGGATCGCCATCTTTTGAATATATAGTCCTCCCTCGTTTTCTCAAGTGAGATTTTAGAAAGACAGGTTAGCCGCGGTACTATGCTCATAAATTAAATGCTTAACGGTTGATGACATAACGTCAAAGCCTTCTGTCTTGATCTTAAACCTTATGTGCTGTCATAAAAGACACCACACCGACTTTTGTTTGGCAAATGAAACTCTTTTATTTAAATAACTGCTATTATGGTGCTTACCTGTAAGCGCCTTAAGCATGTGTATTTTAATGGGACAACTGTCTCCCAGGCGCCCCAGAACCCGCACCCTTCTGGGCTAAACATAATGCTCCGCAAGCAAGCCCGGATGAGCTGTGCTTGCACCAAACCTAAGTCGAATCTTCGAAGGAAACGGGTTGCAAAAGCCTGCTACTATGAATGTGCGCTACCCCCACATCTTGTACAGTGTTCCCCTGCCATGCCAGGTTCCCTCCAGAATCTAGGCCCGCCACCATCCCATCTCCTAACTAACTCGCTGAAAACCGGATATATTTCTGCTATGAAAACATTGAGGCCACTGTCCATCAAATGCACCCCATCCGGTCTATAAAAGGGCTGGGTCCTGAAAGCGAATACCCATGCTTCGCTGCAACATTAGCACCCTGAAACTTGGCCACCTTTCTCCCTCTTTCACGTTAATAGTACTGAAAAGGCCACTAACTGGTATTGACGCAACTAGAGTGAGAGGCGCGGAGGTATGGGCTTGGCTGCGTGAGGTGTGCAGGTCACGATTCTCCCAAATAGTCACAAGTGCAGTGGAGCGCATGACCATAGCCCTTCCAGTGGACCAAAAACTGTGGTTTGCCTCAGAAACCGCATCTTTAGAATGCGCTCAACTTTGAACTCATCCCCAGACAAGGTCTTGACAGGAGGGGGCAGAGGTAATCTCTTGGAAAATTCATTGATATAGGGGTTTTAGAATGGAAATATGAAATAAGTTATGCATTCGGAGGGAAGGATGAAGTTTGAGTTTGTAGGTAACAGCATTAAGAACTTGAATAACAGGATAAGGTCCAATGTAACGAGGTGAAAACTTCATGGCCGGCACCTCAGATTCTGAGTGGAAAGCCATACCTTCTCCCCAATATGGAGTACAGGGATGTTTTTCCGATGGTGATCCACAAAGTGTTTGTAACGGTCCAGAGAGTGTTATAGCTTGCTTTGCACCTGTGCCCAGATTAAAGAGAGATTGTGGACCAAGTCTTGAGCTGCCGGTACCCAATGAGGCTGAGTTTTCTCAAGTGTTTATTCTTTAAAGCAGAGATCAACCTTGTTATACATAGAGATAAAATCATCGAGAGAAGAGGGAAGTTTCTGGGAAAACAATTAATCTTTAATTGGTCGGACAACAACTCTTGCCAGAATGTTGCAATCCAAAGCTTCCTCATTCCAGCGCAGTTCAGAAGCCAAAGTTTTAAATTGAATAGCATATTGACCAATGGACTGTGAGCCCTGGCATAAGCATAGAATCACAGCTGCTGTGTTAGAAACTCTGCCAGGCTCATCTTCTTTAAAGTGGTCAGAAAAGTTAGCCACAATAATGTGATCATCTAAACCAGGAAGTACTGACTTCTACACAGAGGCAGAAGAAATCAGCAGCACAGGAGTGTGGAGCAGGTAAGTTTGTGACACGTAATTTAAACACTAATTTAAAAATTACTTCTTGAATCTTCTGGAGGAGTCTCCTGCACATCAGATTTTTAAGAAATCCATGAAAAGTACCTGTATGAAGCATTCAAACATGAGAGCACACCTATTACTGTTTAATATTCATTACATTAATGGTTGCTCCCTATATGTGCATTATACTCCATTTAGTCACATGACATGATGCAGAGGAATACATCAGTGTTGTGCATTGAACTATACTTTCAGGAATAGTATCCAGTGGACGGCAATTTCCAGCATTAATCAGTACTGATTAAACAAGACTTGCAAAGAGATACAAATAAAACATGTTGCCTACCTTCCAGTAGATCAGTCAAATAGATTACCATAGACAATCTACCTACATTGTAATTTAAAAATTTTCATTGTGTTATTATTTTTGCTCAGACTGTATGACTGTGGCCAGTGTAATCTATTTATATCCACTGTACCATCAGGATATTGTTAAAGTTTTATCAAGATATTTCAGAGCAAGATACACAGCAGCACACATAACAGTTAATCATTAGTTATCCCTCATTCATCCTCACACTGTTCAAGTGAACCTACATTTCCATGCTTTGGACACAGGTGCTAGATAACTTATTCAATTTACCAAAGCTGATCTAACTATCTAAATGGCACTGCACCATAGAAAGCAGGTGGTGGCATCAATTGCCATTATCCTATCGGGGTACCTGTATTGATTATCCCTTGAATGAAAGAATCCAGGCAAACCTGAGACCCCACCCAAAAAATTGCCACATTATTAAACTGCATAATTCTGAACCAACTTGAGGTTTTTGCAATGTGGACTATTATCTGAAGTCTTCCATTTGTTGATTATCTGGTAAATGTTATTGGATTATTGTACTGCCGTGATATTAGTTTGAGATAAGTAAAAAGGTTAAGTTGACAAGGGCAAAGATAAATGAAATCAACCTCTCTTAAAAGTAGGTCTTTAAACACCTTGTTGAACACCTAATATACATTTACAGCAGACGAGACTGGACCTTGCTCTGATCCAGTGTGTATATAGCTTAGCTCAATGTGGCAGCTGCACTCATGTTGTTAACTAAGCTGTCAGTGACTATTGCATGTATATTTCAGTCCCTATCATGATATGATTAGTATTAGCATTAGTAGATTAGCATTTATAGATTTTGATCAGGTCTCATCTGCATATTATATTCATTGTACTGTAAACTCATTTATACACATTTTTGTTCCTCTTACCATTTCTTATGATCAACTTTCACTGTAATGTTACAATATTCTAAATGTATCCTCCTTTCCAGTCAACCCTTCACTTCTAGGCACTATATTTTTCTAACTACTTTTCACTCTAAAATTTATAAAATTTATTAGTTATTATTCTATTATCTGCTTAGTGATCTGGAGAAAACCTGTTTAAACCCTAGTCAAATCGATTTATTTTTTAATTTAGCAAACTAGGCAGGCAATAGAACCATGTCCACCCCAATGACAATGT
Source organism: Mixophyes fleayi (assembly GCF_038048845.1). Taxonomy (NCBI): domain Eukaryota; kingdom Metazoa; phylum Chordata; class Amphibia; order Anura; family Limnodynastidae; genus Mixophyes; species Mixophyes fleayi. The sequence continues at coordinate 167,574,235 of NC_134403.1, read as the reverse complement.
TTGTCTGCACATTGGTTACATTATATATAAGTTCTCCACAGCTATATTTGCTTTTAATATAATTTTTCACGATGTATCCTCTTTATCACAACACAAAATGCAGAATGTATTATGTTCTCAATTTGTCAGAAAAATACAGCAGCATATAAATGAACAACCTCAACAGGGCCTGATTAAGGGTTCCAGCCGCCATAGGCTAATACACAGGTTGCCCCCCCCCCCCCTCAATCCCATTTATAAACAGTGGTCAAAGTGGAAATTCAGGAAAGTTTTACAATGAAGACAGTAGCAGTGGCGGTATGGCCACTGTTCGTGTATATATATATATATATATATATATATATATATATATATATATATATATATATACACACGCACATACATACACACCACACACAAAATTGTAAAATATAAATTAATACATAGAACACAATTAATTCTGCAAACATATTAAAATATCATTACAGTAAGATTCCGCAGTGAAATTTTGACAAATTGCTCCGTTCTCTCTTACCTGATCTTGCAGCGTAGACTACCTGATGTTTTTTCTTGCTTGTACTTGGAGCATTGTTGCTAGTTGGCTGGATTCTGGAAACTAGGGAGTCCTGTTTCGAAAATGTGCAAAAATGTTATTATAGTGAAAAATGTTAACAAACCCTGAATGATACAAACACAACACTCCATTATGACCATATAAAACAAACAACCTCCTAGCACAGGCACATATAGACAATAAAATATATACAAATTATTTATAATCATATACTAACATCTACCAGCCCCATCTGTCAAGTTTTTAACATTCTAGTGACCTCTGAGACTACAGAGATCATCCACGTCACTACCATACAATACAGAGATCAGGTCCCTCACAAGCTATTTCATCACCTACCCCAGCCATTTTTGTAAACCCTCACCAGAAAGTTTGACACCCCATCCATATCTTATCCCAACCAACCACTTATTTGCTCACCCACCCCCCAGCCAATGAATCACCTCACTTTAACCAATCCATTAACCCTCCATAGCCAATCCATTAACACCCCCCCCCCCCTGCTAGCTAATTCATCAACGGTTGCAGGTAATTCAGAAACCCCCCCTAGGTAAATTCATTAATCTATTGCAACCAATACATTGCCCCCCACCACACAATTCTTCAACCCACTGCAGGCAATTCATTAACCCCCCAGGGCAAATTGATTATCCCATTACAGGCAATTGCATTACACCCCCCCCCCCAATGATCTACCTACTGCAGGTAGTTAATTAACCTCCCCCGTCCCCCGTCCCCCACAATATCATCAACCCATTACAGGCAGCTCATTACCCACACCCCCCCCCCCAGGCAGTTCTTTAAAACCATTGCTGCCGATTCATTAACCCCCCCCCCCCCCCTCCTCAGTCGCCACCTGTATCACACCCTCCTCCATTATATTATAGACAAAACTTACCTGGATGTCTTCTGCTCCTCCTCTCTGCAGTCGCCGGCACTTCTGTCTTCTGACAGGCAGCTAACAGTAACCCGAGGATGTTAGCTGTCCTGCCAGAGCGGGCGCGCTCTCACTGCTTAGTGTGGTCACATGAGATGTGAATCTCATGTGACCACACTAAGCAGTGACAGCGCGCCCGCTCTGGCAGGACAGCTAACATCCTCGGACTTACTGTTAGCTGCCTGCCTGCCTGCCTCCTACTTGGATCCGCTGACAGTCGGGACCGCCCCCCTTAAGACTAAGGGGCGGCCCCGAGATTGAAGGAAAAGGCGCCAATCGGTAATTAAAAAAAATAATTAAAATATAAAAACAGATATAAATGTGCCCGACACTGCGCCCCCTGGGACCCAGCGCCCCAGGCTGCAGCCTGGTCAGCCTATTGGCCCTGACTATATTGAATACCTAGACTGTAGAATATGGAGTATAATATGTCTATACTCTACTACTGATGTCAATCATAAAGAATGTGTTGTCTATACAGGTGACTACATGCAAGTACTTATTAGTAGTATTAATAAATAAAATGGTTCAGACTGCAATTGGTTGTACTAAATTGCATAGGAAATTCAGAATGAGATAAAACTGTGCTATAAAAAGCATTGATTGTGCATGTTTCCAAAATGTATTACATTGCATTGGCAGACAATGTTTTAACATTACTGTTCTATAATACGAACACTACTTAAATACTGTAATTGAGTATTTAAAATAAACTTTAACTTAGAGATGAGCGCACTCGGATTTCTGAGTACCGAGCCCACCTGAACGTTGCCGATCCGAGTCGGATCCGAGACAGATCCGAGACAGATCCGGGTATTGGCGCCAAATTCAACTCTGAAACTGAGGCTTTGACTCATAATCCCGTTGTCGGATCTCGCGATACTCGGATCCTATAAATTCCCCGCTAGTTGCCGCCATATTCACTCGGGCATTGATCAGGGTAGAGGGAGGGTGTGTTAGGTGGTCCTCTGTCCTGCTATATCTCGTGCTGTTCAGTTCTGTTCAGTTCTGTGCTGTGCTGTGCTGTGCTGTGCTCAGTCCAGTGGTGCTGTCTCCTGTGCTCTGTCCTTCTGAGGTCAGTGGTGCTGCTGGGTCCTGTGCTGTGTCCTGTTCAGTCCAGTGGTGCTGTGTCCTGTGCTCTGTGCTTCTAAGGGCATAGTTATTTCCCCAATATTCCCAAGTGTTTTTAAAAAATAAAAAAAGTAATTTTAAAAAATACAAAAAACGAATTAAATTTTTTTTTAATTACAACAAAATTTGCACAACCAATCCTGCAGTATAAGCCCATTGGTACTGCAATATTACCAAGTTCACACATTCAGCAGTAAAAGTCCAGTGGTGCTGCAATATTACAAAGTTCACACATTCTGCAGTATCAGTCCAGTGGTGCTGTGTCCTGTGCTCTGTCCTGCTGAGTTCAGTAGTGCTGCTGGGTCCTGTGCTGTGTCCTGTTCAGTCCAGTGGTGCTGTGTCCTGTGCTCTGTGCTTCTAAGGGCATAGTTATTTCCCCATTATTCCCAAGTTTTTAAAAAATAAAAAAAAAGTTATAAAAAAAAATTAAAATAAAATTTTTTTAAAAAAAATAATTATAACCAAATTTGCAAAACCAACCCAGCAGTAGAAGTCCATTGGTACTGCAATATTACCAAGTTCACACATTCTGCAGTATCTTGTGCTACATATAATGGAGACCAAAAATTTGGAGGATAAAGTAGGGAAAGATCAAGACCCACTTCCTCCTAATGCTGAAGCTGCTGCCACTAGTCATGACATAGACGATGAAATGCCATCAACGTCGTCTTCCAAGCCCGATGCCCAATCTCATAGTAAAGGGCATGTAAAATCCAAAAAGCCCAAGTTAAGAAAAGGTAGCAAAAAGAGAAACTTAAAATCATCTGCGGAGAAACGTAAAGTTGCCAATATACCATTTACGACACGGAGTGGCAAGGAACGGCTTAGGCCCTGGCCCGTGTTCATGACTAGTGGTTCAGCATCACCCACAGATCTTAGCCCTCCTCCTCCTCCCCCCCCCCACAAAAAATTGAAGAGAGTTATGCTGTCAGCAACAAAACAGCAAACAACTCTGCCTTCTAAAGAGAAATTATCACAAATCCCCAAGGCGAGTCCAAGGGTGTTGGTGGTTCTCAAGCCTGACCTTCCCATCCTTGTACGGGAAGAGGTGGCTCGGGAGGAGCCTATTGATGATGTAGCTGGCGCTGTGGAGGAACTTGATGATGAGGATGGTGATGTGGTTATTGTAAATGAGGCACCAGGGGGGGAAACAGCTGATGTCCATGGGATGAAAAAGTTCATCGTCATGCCTGGTCAGAAGACCAAAAAATGCTCCTCTTAGGTCTGGAGTTATTTTTATCCAAATCCAGACAACCAATGTATGGCCATATGTAGCTTATGTAAAGCTCAAATAAGCAGGGGTAAGGATCTTGCCCACCTAGGAACATCCTCCCTTATACGTCACCTGAATAACCTTCATAGTTCAGTGGTTAGTTCAGGAACTGGGGCTAGGACCCTCATCGGTACAGGGACACCTAAATCCCGTGGTCCAGTTGGATACACACCAGCAACAACCTCCTCGTCAACTTCCTCCACAATCTCCATCAGATTCAGTCCTGCAGCCCAAGTCAGCAGCCAGACTGAGACCTCCTCAATACAGGATTCATCCGAGGAATCATGCAGCGGTACGCCTACTACTGCCACTGCTGCTGTTAGTCGGTCATCTTCCCAGAGGGGAAGTCGTAAGACCGCTAAGTCTTTCACAAAACAATTGACCGTCCAACAGTCGTTTGCCATGACCACAAAATACGATAGTAGTCACCCTATTGCAAAGCATATAACTGCGGCTGTAACTGCAATGTTGGTGTTAGACGTGCGCCCGGGGTCCGCCATCAGTGGAGTGGGATTTAGAGGGTTGATGGAGGTATTGTGTCCCCGGTACCAAATCCCGTTGAGATTCCACTTCACTAGGCAGGCAATACCAAAAATGTACAGAGAAGTACGATCAAGTGTCCTCAGTGCTCTAAAAAATGCGGTTGTACCCACTGTCCACTTAACCACGGACATGTGGACAAGTGGTTCCTGGCAAACTAAGGACTATATGACTGTGACAGCCCACTGGGTAGATGCATCCCCTTCCGCAGCAACAGCAACAGCTGCATCAGTAGCAGCATCTACAAAATGGCTGCTCGTGCAAAGGCAGGCAACATTGTGTATTACAGGCTTTAATAAGAGGCACAACGCTGACAACATATTAGAGAAACTGAGGGAAATTATCTCCCAGTGGCTTACCCCACTTAGACTCTCATGGGGATTTGTGGTGTCAGACAATGCCAGTAACATTGTGCGGGCATTAAATATGGGCAATTTCCAGCACGTCCCATGTTTTGCCCACACCATTAATTTGGTGGTGCAGCATTACCTCAAGAGTGACAGGGGTGTGCAGGAGATGCTTGCGGTGGCGCGCAAAATTGCTGGACACTTTCGGCATTCAGCCAGTGCCTACCGCAGACTAGAGGCACATCAAAAAAGCATGAACCTGCCCTGCCATCACCTCAAACAAGAGGTTGTGACGCGCTGGAACTCCACCCTCTATATGCTGCAGAGGATGGAGGAACAGCAAAAAGCCATTCAGGCCTACACAGCCACCTACGACATAGGCAAAGGAGTGGGGATGCGCCTGAGTCAAGCACAGTGGAGACTGATTTCCGTGTTGTGCAAGGTTCTGCAGCCATTTGAACTTGCCACACGAGAAGTCAGTTCCGACACTGCCAGCTTGAGTCAGGTCATTCCCCTGATCAGGCTTTTGCAGAAGCAGCTGGAGAAAGTGAGGGAGGAGCTGGTAAGCCATTGCGATTACACCAAGCATGTAGCTCTTGTGGATGTAGCCCTTCGTACGCTTTGCCAGGATCTAAGGTTGGGCACTCTTTTAAAGTCAGAGGAATACATTCTGGCCACCGTGCTCGATCCTCGGTTTAAAGCGTATGTTGTGTCTCTGTTTCCGGCGGACACAAGTCTACAGCGGTGCAAAGACTGTCCTCTGAAGAGGACCGTGACATGCCAACAGCTCCACCCTCATTTTCTTCCACATCTATGGCTGCGATAACATCTGGTCCGGACTGAAGGACCTGCCAACCATTGCAGACATGTCTACTCTCGCAGCATTGGATGCTGTCACAATTGAAAAACTTGTGGAGGAATACTTTGCTGACACCATCCAAGTAGACATGTCAGACAGTCCATATTGTTACTGGCAGGAAAAAAAGGCAGTTTGGAAGCCCCTGTACAAACTGTCTCTATTTTACCTGAGTTGTCCCCCCTCCAGTGTGTACTCGGAAAGAGTTTTTAGTGCAGCGGGGAACCTGGTCAGTGAGCGGCGAAGAAGGTTGCTTCCTCATAACGTTGAAAAAATGATGTTTATAAAAATGAATAATCAATTCCTCAATGAAGTAGAGCACTGCCCTCCAGATAGTACAGAGGGACCTGTGGTTGTGGAGTCCAGCGGGGACGAATTGATAATGTGTGATGAGGAGGAAGTACACACTGTAGGGGGAGAGGAATCAGAGGTTGAGGATGAGGACGACATCTTGCCTCAGTAGAGCCTTTTTAGTCTGTACAGGGAGAGATGAATAGCTTTTTTGGTGTGGGGGCCCAAACAAACCAATCATTTCAGCCAAAGTTGTTTGGTAGGCCCTGTCGCTGAAATGATTGGTTTGTTAAAGTGTGCATGTCCTATTTCAACAACATAAGGGTGGGTGTGAGGGCCCAAGGACAATTCCATCTTGGAACTTTTTTTTTGGCATTATATGACCAATCAACAGTCGTTTGCCATGTTCAAAAAGTAAAACCAAATTTAAACAAATTCAAGAAATTAAACCAAAAGTAAAATGCCCTGTCATAATTTAAAACAAGAGGTATTGACGTGCTCTAAAACTACTGTATTGTTGTTTATATTTTATAAACACTACACTTGAAAGCTTGAGTCTTTCAATGAAAAAGTAACTGTCCATTGCACGAATATTTGCAACAGGGACAATTTTAGGGTTAAGAAAGTCAACTAATAACACTTCGACGCTGTCTGTCTTTATAAACACTACACTTGGAAGTTGAAGGAGGTATTGTGGCCCCGGCACCAAATTTACTACCGGGGCCACTCCACTGTGCAGTCCATATTTAGGTGTATCAGATATTAAACAACGGTGACAGTTGATGCCCAATTTTTTAATTATATTGTTGGCGCTGTAAAAATTGTGTTCCGGGCACACCACACTACGCAGTCCATACCCTTTTTTGGTGGAATTCTGACCCGTGGAGGGTTTTTTAATTATATTGTGGCCTCGGTACCAAATTGTGTACCGGGGCCACCACACTACGCAGTCAAGAAAGATAGATGCGTATCATAGATAAAGTACATTCAGTGTTGTGGGGCAAATTGAAAAATATTCAAAATGCACTGACATTATCAAAAACAAGAGGTTTTCACACGCTGAAACTCCAACATGTATATGATGGAGAGGATGGAGGAGCAGCTGTATGTGCAGTGTAATGCAGACCTGTTGAAGGTTTTTTATATATTTTATTGTGGTGGCCAGTGCCCACTACTCTACGCAGTCCAGATACTCTTTTTGGGTGTAATTCAGACCTGTTGAAGGTTTTCTATATATTTTATTGTGGTGCCCAGTGCCCACTACTCTACGCAGTCCAGATACTATTTTTGGGTGTAATACAGACCCGTTGAAGGTTTTCTATATATTTTATTGTGGTGCCCAGTGCCCACTACTCTACGCAGTCCAGATACTATTTTTGGGTGTAATGCAGACCAGTTGAAGGTTTTCTATATATTTTATTGTGGTGCCCAGTGCCCACTACTCTACGCAGTCCAGATACTATTTTTGGGTGTAATTCAGACCTGTTGAAGGTTTTCTATATATTTTTTATTGTGGTGCCCAGTGCCCACTACTCTACGCAGTCCAGATACTATTTTTGGGTGTAATGCAGACCTGTTGAAGGTTTTCTATATATTTTATTGTGGTGCCCAGTGCCCACTACTCTACGCAGTCCAGATACTATTTTTGGGTGTAATGCAGACCCGTTGAAGGTTTTCTATATATTTTATTGTGGTGCCCAGTGCCCACTACTCTACGCAGTCCAGATACTATTTTTGGGTGTAATTCAGACCTGTTAAAGGTTTTCTATATATTTTTTATTGTGGTGCCCAGTGCCCACTACTCTACGCAGTCCAGATACTATTTTTGGGTGTAATGCAGACCTGTTGAAGGTTTTCTATATATTATATTGTGGTGGCCAGTGGCCAGTCCTCTACGTAGTCCAGATACTATTTTTGGGTGTAATTCAGACCAGTTGATGGGTTTTTAATTATATTGTGGGGAACACTCCTCTACGCAGTCCAGAAAGATACCTCGTTGCAACGTTTTGTACTTAAAAAAAATAAATATTGTGAGGTGTTAGGTGTTCAGAATAGCCTTTAAATTAGTGGAAATGATTGTTATTAAATGTTATTGAGGTTAATAATAGCGTAGGAGTGAAAATAAGCCCAAAAACTTGATTTTTACACTTTTTAGTTTTTTTTCAAAAAAAATCCGAATCCAAAACCTTAAATCCGAACCAAAACCTTTCGGCAGTTGTTTTGCGAAACAAATCCGAACCCAAAACATCGCGAAAATCCGGATCCAAAACACAAAACACGAGACCTCAAAAGTCGCCGGTGCACATCCCTACTTTAACTGCATGCACTTGTCACAACTCAATCGCCAAATACTTGGAGCCAGGAACTAGCACAGTGCCAGTAAGCACCACCTGCTCAGAGACAGAAACTATTGCTGTACATGTAATTATTAATTACCAGAAACCAGGAACTAGCACAGTGCTAGTGGTCACCAACTGCCCAGACCCAGGAATGAACATATTACATACAGCAACTCCAACATGACATTATAACTGTATATAGTGATGTTCCTGTAATGGTGAACTGCGTGAGCAGTGCTTGAATCAATGAGGAGCTACAATTGCCGTTCTTTTGCCTTACTTCTACTACCTTCTACTTGCCATCTTTAGCTTCTGATTCATGTAATTTTATGCAATTTTTTTGTATCAAGATCCCCTTAACGTACAGCACTGCATAATATGCTGGAGCTTTATAAAATAATAATAATAATAATAATAATAATAATAATAATAATAATAATTATAATACTTAATAATATTCTTCCTAATGTCCTGCGACAGTGGCTGTTTGTTATGATTTTTTTTCCCTAGACTTTTTGCATTCAGCTTTATCCCTGATGGTTAAAATGTCTCTGCTCACCAAGTATTATAGTTCTACATTTTGTAGCGTACATTCAACCAATTTTAACATGAATCTGTCCATTCACCAATATTTTAAATTACTTTTGCAAATTTAACAAATATCACAATGTGTGGTATTTTTTTTTGTTTTTTACAATGTGTTAATGCATGTAATTAACCATTAGACAAGATATGTGAAAATTCTGGATGCTGCATAAATTAATACATATCAAAGTAAATGTTTTAAAATACTATAGAATTGTTTATATAGAAATAAAGATTAACAAACAATATAATCACACTTCAAATCAAGTTCAATAAGCAATGTTTGTAGCCTTGAATTAAACAAAACATGAACCACTTATTGTGTGCACAGGTTTCCTCTGTATGCACACCCCAAAAGCATACTAGTATGTTAACTGGTTTCTGATGACATTAACACTAGTGTTTGTGTTTATGTGATTTAGAATTAAGACTTAGGGGCCAGTACTGATGTGAATGATAAATATTCTCTGTGAAGTGCTGTGGCGTTAAAAAAGCTTATTTCATTTTAGGACCTTTGTAAGAGATGCATGTATGTGCATTTGTGCAATATATAGCTGCATTTTGGTGCAAAATTGATACACTGGGCACTATCATGTAAGTATAGTACAGTAAGGGTGTGCAGGAAAATTAAACATCCCCTTTGAGATGGATTTGAGTTAAATGGAGCTTTAAGTACATTAACTATGAAATTTTACCCCTTCATATACTGGGCGCAAATGTTGGAGTTCATGATGATGACTGCTTTATATTTGCATAGATTTAAGATTGCATGTATCTTAAAATACACGCAACTCAAAGGTGGAAACACAAGTGAGCAGGTGCATCTTTATTCATAAGCAAATGGAACAGGTTTATGCTTAACCTGAATTTGACCTTGGGGGGAATTCAATTGGCCGAGTTACTGTAAAAAGTAACACGGCCTGCGCACTATTACCGATTTTATGGTAATAGTGCGCATAATTACCATTAATATGGCAATTTCAACGCAGGCTTTTTGCTCGAGGCTCCCTGAGCCGCGAGCAGAAATTGCTGTGCTAAAATTACCGTACTAATGTTAATAGACTTAGTGCGGCGTTGTGTCTGGGGGAATTGAATTCCCCCCAGATTATCGCAGAATTAATCCTACTACTGTTATTACGGTACATTTAACCTGGATTTCTGCTCGCAGCTCAGGGAGCTGCAAGCAAAGAGCTGGCATTGAAGATACCGTAATAACGGTATTTAAGTGTACTATTACCGTAATAACGATAATAGTGCGCAGGCCCTGTTACTTTTTACAGTAACGCAGCCAATTGAATTATCCCCTTAGTATACTAACAGTCCTATGTCACAAGATATTTTCAACTCAGCATGAAATGTTTTGTATCAAGGCAATGAACACCACTCTAATAGTTTTTGTCCTGAATCTTCCCCTGAGCATACTTATAGATAAACTCTAATACCTAGGCGCATGATGGACATCAACTCATTCATTCCTCCATATAGATCCAGAAAGGTGAAGGAAGCTTTCCTCTGTAACAGGAAGAACAAGGGAATGGTATAGAAGGGCAACACCATGAATTACTTCAAAACGGCTTAGTAGTGAGATTGGGAGATAGCGTGGTTCCTCAGATGTGGAGACAGTATTTTCCAGATTTACCAGATCACAAGCTAAATAAGTGCAATTCCTTTATTAAGCAGATAATTATATTTGTTTGAACAAATGCTACACTAACAAGACTTTCCTAACTGTGCTTTTTATCTTTTGCATATGGTGGGATTCGTAAATCGGAATTATTTGCAGTTTTGGGGAGTTGTTCCCCTAAGGCTAACCTAACAATCAGTAAAAATTTGCATACATGCAGGCTACTAATTAACTAACGCTTATGCTAAAATGGTTTGGATATGGAATGTCTACATTCATAATGTCAACATTCAAAATGTCTACACCATAATTTTGACAATGATCATGTCTACACTGTTAAAATGTCAAACAACAAAATGTCTACATGTTAATAATGTCTACACAGTTAAAATGTCGACATACATAATGTCTACATATTCAAATTGTTACAAAAAGATATATTAAACACACTCTACCCTTCCTAGCGTTGTCATTTGGTGGTTTTCTAGTTATTACATCTTTCGAGATTGAGCATTGTCTCAACAGACAGCTGCAATGGACTGGAGATCATTTTAATTGTAATATTTTTTTTATTATAAGTGCCGGAGATTCCTGTTATTTTAAATTTCTTATAATGGTGAAAAAAAATCTTATCACCAGGTCAGCCGAGCAATTCTTCCCCAGCCAGAGCCGTAACTACAGATTTTAGTGCCCTGGACAAGAGAGAACACTGGAACCCCTATCTTAGAGAGAACAATAGTAGATGCCATCTTGCGGGGCCATACCTCGCCCTTTCCAAGCACTTGACTACTCTCCAAACTCCTCCCTCCCCAGATCTGATCCATTCTCAATCCTTTTGGCTTCCTATTGATCTTAGTGTCAGCATGAAAGGGTGTGTTATCTCTGTGCTAGGCCACCCTCAATTCCCCTTCAAACACACTGGAGATACAATACGAACCACTGTTAGATGCATGCGGCTCTTACTTCTCAGGCAGAATAGTGTGAAACAGGAGAGTTGGGGCAAAGTCCTTCGCTCTTACCTAGCCCTAATATTAAATGAATAGCATACTCATTTATTATTTGGACCTATATAATTCAGATTTAATAATCAGACCTATTCACCCCCACCAGCTCAGATATTAAATTAATAGCGTTACCATTTAATAGATAGAACAATCCCCTCCCCCAGCCCAGTGGTGGGATTCAGCCCAGAACTGATAACTAATTTTAGGCTCAGTTCGGCAAACCGGTGACTATAGACTGAGTCCACCCTCTTCGTTGTTGGGGGGAGCTGAGTCCTTAAAAAGAAATAAATACCTGTTTGCGGCATCAGCACTCCTCCTCTCTGCTCCGTCCGCACTGAATGCCGAGCGTGATGTCATCACGCCCTGCGTTCTGTGAGGAGCGGCGCAGGGAGGAGTCGGCAAGCAAGAAACAAGAAGAGAAGAAAGTAGCCGATAGAAAAGGTAAGTGAAGGAACGGAAGCAAGGGGGTGCAAAGGCGGCATGGTAGAGTGTGCAGGGAGAGCAAAGGCAGCATGGCAGAGTGTTTTGAGGGGCAAAAGCAGCATGACAGAGTGTTTTGAGGGGCAAAAGCAGCATGGCACAGTGTGAAGGGGGGTAAAAGCAGCATGGCACAGTGTGGAGAGGGGTAAAAGCAGCATGGCACAGTGTGAAGGGGGTAAAAGCAGCATGACATAGTGTGATGAAGAGGGGCATTACTGTGGCATAATTTGAAATGGGGGCAATACTGTGTGGCATAACATGAGTCATTACTATTATTATCTTGATATTAGCACATAAAATAAGAAATATTTTATACACACACGCACACCTGGGTTTGACTAGATAACTACCTCTTGATATTGATATAAATAATTTATCATTATGCAGCTTTTATAATATTTGTGTCTCGGGTACTAGGAGTTTCTACCCAGGATTCACCAGGTGTGATTATGCTTACCAGAGGGGCGGAGTTTATCACAGCGATCCTCTGGGCAGTATGGTGAATGGTTGGAACAGTACAACAACTTAGGATAAGGAATGTCAATGGAGAGTCAGCGACTTGCAGCTATGCAGCAGGAGAGTCAGCGACTTGCAACTATAATGCGGAGATAGGTATAACAACTGATGTGCAGTGAAGACTCGTGCCAGTGCAGGTGGGTAGCGGGGAGAGTCAGTGGTCTGCGGATAGCAAGTTGTACCACTGCTGTGATGGGAAGAGTTGTCCAGGTGCAGGTAGGAGCGGGAGCATCAGTGGTCTGCAGATAGCAAGTTGTACCACTGCTGTGATGGGAAGAGTTGTCCAGGTGCAGGAAGGAGCGGGAGCGTCAGTGGTCTGCGGATAGCAAGTTGTACCACTGCTGTGATGGGAAGAGTTGTCCAGGTGCAGGTAGGAGCGGGAGCGTCAGTGGTCTGCGGATAGCAAGTTGTACCACTGCGGTGATGGGAAGACTTCTCCAGGTGCAGGTAGGTAGCGGGAGCGTCAGTGGTCTGCGGATAGCAAGTTGTACCACTGCGGTGATGGGAAGACTTGTCCAGGTGCAGGTAGGTAGCGGGAGCGTCAGTGGTCTGCGGATAGCAAGTTGTACCACTGCGGTGATGGGAAGACTTGTCCAGGTGCAGGTAGGTGGCAGAATAGCGGGTAGTCTGTAGCGGCAAGTATACCACTGATGAGCAAGGGAGAGTTGTCCAAATGCAGGCAAGCAGCTGAATAGCAAATAGTCTGTGGCGGGTACGTTACCACTGATGAGCAGAGCAGGCTTGTCCAGGTGCAGGTATGCAGCGGAATGGCAAGCAGTCTATAGCGGGTACGTTTACCGCATAAGAGCAGATAAGGCTTGTCCAGGTGTAGGCATGCAGCGGAGTAGAGGTAGTCTGTAGCGGGCAAGTTTACCACGGATGAGCAGAGAGGACTTGTCCACAGTAAAACCGATCACACGAGCAGAACACAGAAAACACCTAGGAGTCTCAAGGGAATGAGAACCAAGAACAGGCAACGATACTAAGGACACAGGTGCCTTAAATAGTGAGTAGTGATTGATTCACCAATAGGATTAAAAGCAAGGTTTTAAGTTCAAGAGTCCTGCACATGCGCAATCCAGTCAAGATAGCGGACGGCCGCGGCTTAGGACAGGCGCCGGCAGGAATGAGAGAGAGCCACGTACCAGACCAGAGGCACTAACCGTCCGGTGAGTGACAATTTGTTATTTTATAACTGTGCTATTGTCTGTGTAATGTCTTAATAATTTGTACTTTTTTATTGCCTATATTTAAATTTAATTCCTATTGTGATTCAATGTATGTGTTGCCATGTAACTTCCATCTTTGGTACTTTATATGTTTTTTAGTTTTTTTGTAAGGTATTATTTAATATTTTTTCATTAATATTTTAAAAATCTTTCTTATAACATAATCTAGTTTTGTGTACCCCTTTTATTGTACTTATTTGAATATTAAATGCATGAAATATTAAACTACTTTTCAGTATATCTTTTTGTATACTTAAAACAGTCATTAGGGCAGAAAACCAGTTGTTAATTTATTTGAATCCCACCACTGCCCCAGCCTAACATTAAATTTATCAACATTCCCATTTAATATATTTATTTCCATCCCACACCTGTTCCAAGATTAAATTAATAGTATTCACATTTAATAAATATGCATAATACCTCCAAACAGTCCCAGTTTCAAGAAAAATTCCCCCAGTGTCCCCCAACATTAATTTATTAGTCCTCACAATTAATAGACAGTGCATCAATATCACCATGTTAATACTCCCACCAGTTTCCATTTAATATTAATACCCCCCAAATAAAGCTGTAAATAAAAAACAGTTACCTGGAATGGTGGATCTATTCAGGGTCAAGCCCTAACACAACCATCTCATTTTGGTCTCTGATGTGGGAGAGGATGAGAGATGGAAGGGAAAGAGATGAAGAAAGGGGAGGAAAGAAGTGAAATGGTGTAGAGTAACGAAGAAAGAGAGGGGAGGGGAGTAGAGAGTTAAGTAGACTAGAGTTGGGATTGGAGGAGAGAGAGCACTTAGAATAAGGTGCCTGGTCTTGGGTGAAGGGCCAGCCACCAAACGCATAGCGGTGGGTCTAAATAAGAAAAAAATGACAGACGGCCACCAAATATGGCGCCCTATTCATTATGTCATCAAGAGACAATGTGATGATCTGAGCAAGAAGTGTTTCAGACCCGCTCTGGCCCGAGCGATACTGTGCTGGAGCAGTATGGGTTTTGGATTTAAGTTACGCTAATGTAGAAAAAAATATGTTTTTACATTAAATTTACATAATAAAAAAAATATTTCTTGCTTTGTATAAGGGGAGGGGATATTATAAAAGTTCTCCTGTTTTTGACAGTGATAAGTCCTTTTGGTAGATTGGCCCCTTAGTGCTCCAAGTACATATTCTCTAGGAATGTTTACTTAACTGATTAAACAACATAGAAGTTTGTAGATTACTCAAACTGTTCTTTTGTATTTGGTAACCACAAAGAGATATTTTACCTTCTATAAACTACGTAAACGTCATGTGAAGAGGGGCATCTGAATATGGGATTCCTAAGCACACATAATCTGCAAAGAACATTCTAACCAGCAGCAAAGTATTTCTCCATTAAAATGGTAACAGTTATGAGTGCTAAGCAATAATGCCCTATTGGGTTAGTTGTTTGTTAATGTATGTAAATGCATATATATGTGAATATTAACATTCTAAGAAAACTGCTGTGCTGAAAGCTTATAAGTTCTGTGCAGAAATCCTATTGAGAGTCTTTTGTGAGCTTCAGCATAGCGTAATGAGAAGGGAAGAAAGATTGCATATAAGATGAATTAATGTGACTAAAAGTCTTTGTTCAGATCAAATGCTCACCAAACACAAAATACAAATTTCCTAACATAAAAGAGCTTCTAATAACAGCCTAAAATATACATGTGAATATGCCCCTATTTTGACACTATATTTACATTATTACAAAAAGAATTATTAGTTATTATGCAAGCTATTGATCTCTGTTAGCAACCAATTCAGAAAATGGCCCACTGTTTGCCCTGTTAACACACTTATGCTAGCCACACACGCTGGAATATGTGGAAGGATTGGTGGCACAGACGTATTCTACAGCCTGGTGCTGATTCCTGCAATTGGACTCTAATTTCTCTATCGACCGATACCTATCCTGACCTGTGCATTGGATTCTGACTGCTTTCTGGATTGGTTCCTGCTCTCTGTCTTGTATCATTGATTGGTGTCTCCAATATTTCTCGTGCCAGAGTCAGTTACGAACAAAGCCTCTACAATCATTTGCCCAAGACCTGGATGCAACAAAGTACCAGTAAGCACCTTGAGCTCTAAGGGAAAGGGACTGCAATAAGTGAAGACCATTATTAGCCTGGTTATGGAGATTCATTCCAAGAATTTGACTTCTGGTGTCTTGTCACAGGCCATACTACATAGAAAAATTCTTGCTCAAGCTTTGAACAATCAAATTCAGATCTGTTTCCTTGATGTTACAAAATCTATCTTCTGGAGTTGTAGCCCAGGAAAAGGCTTCTAGAACTCCTCATGTTCCTGCTGCCAGCCTAACAGAACATAAGATGAATTTGACTGATAGTTTTAAATTTTAAATCGTTCAAAAACTTATGTGAAAGTTGTAGATTATAGTTCAAGTTGAGACCTCGCTGCTCAGGACCTCAACAACAGAGAGTTGTAATAATAACATTTTTACAAGGGGATTCTTAATCCTGGACCTTTAACATCAAATCTAATAATCTATCTTCAATAGACAACTTCTTTGAATCTCTAGGTCTTCTCTATGGTGATACAGCTAAAACCAATTTACACTGTCTTTGGCAGAGTCACTGGCCAGTGGAGCAATATTGTGTTGAATTTCGACAGACAGCAATTGCACATTCAATTTTGTTCGCCAACTAAAGTTTTTTTGTTATCCGGTACATAACTCCATAGGCTCTTAAAAGTCTGATGAAGTTGGCTATAATGATCGGTGAAATAAGGAGAAACGACAGGAACAGTAATTTTATGCAACTGTTCCTTCCACTACTTCTCCTCCTGTGGACGCCGATCAAAGAGAGCATATGGAATATTAACCCTTATAGAATTGAAATATTCTCATCATGTTCATTTATAAATTACTAATAAAACTACAGAAACACTTAAAAACTGCAGAAAGTCATACCAATCCAAATTAGCTGTAATATAATTGTTAATAAAAGAAAATAGGAAAATAGGATGTTGACATTTAACATTTGTACAGTTACTCATTGGTCTTTCTAAAATGGAACTTTTTTTCTGTTCCCTAAGAATCCACGCACAATAGGAGGACCAATCAACAGACTCATTTCTGTCAAAGTAGTGTTAAATATTTCATCCATAAGTTTTCCTTATTTGGGGGTCTACAAATATGCCTGCTTTTAGCTTTGCTTCACTTAACTTTGGAAACTGGTTCTTCAAATAACTGAAAGCATGGCCTTATTTATTCAGAGCTTTCACTAAATTCTTCATTAGGCCGGACTTAATGTGAAGCGGAGGTAAAATTATTTTATGCGGCTCAACCAATGGAGTGTACTTGACGTTTTCTCTCCGGCAACATAGGTTTCTCTCTCTGGCCACTTCTTTGTGATGTAGTGATTTTTAGTGTCTTACCTGTCCCAGAAACACAGAAAACAGCAATACTTCGTGAATCCTCCTTGCAAACCTAGCAGCAGTGCAACTACCTTTAAATCACAACGTAGATTTTATCCATGATCCTCATACTTGATTCCCCCCAACAACGAAGCCATACTTTAATAAGTTTCTAAGATGTCAACTGCATAGGCCACAGGCTCTGAAGGGAGTTTGTTCCCATTATGGAGTAACACTGCTTTCAGACTACTCTTCGAGGAATCAATAAACATTGACCAATCACTAGTATTGTTCTGAACATCAAATTCAATCATTGAATCATTGCGAGATATCAAATTCCTGAAGATATATATGGATTCTACACACAAAATTATATATATATATATATATATATATATATATATATATATATTGGCTAAGTGGTTAGCACTTCTGCCTTACAGCACTGGCCCCATGGCCTTATCTGTGAGGAGTTTGTATGTTCTCCCCGTGTCTCCGTGGGTTTCCTCCAGGTGCTCCCGTTTCCTCCCACACTCCAAAAACATACTGGTAGGTTCATTGGCTGCTAACAAAATTGACCCTAGTTTGTGTGCGTGTGTGTGTTTGGAAATTTAGACTGTTAGCCCCAATGGGGCAGGGACTGATGTGAGTGAGTTCTCTGTACAGCGCTGTGGAATTGGTGGCACTATATAAATAAATGGTGACGATAATGATAGATATATATATATATATATATATATATATATATATATACATATATACATATATAGACAGATACACACATATATATATATATATATATATATATATATATATATATATATATACAGAGAGAGAGAGAGAGAGAGAGAGAGAGAGAGAGCAAGAGAGAGAGAAACCATTAACCCATGAGCGACTTTTTGGGAGAAAGTGGTTCTCTAGCTAATTGGCACTTTCGGCTCAACTTGGCCGACTGCTAATGGAAGAAGTCTTTAGCCATTGGTCGGCACAACCTCCGGCTGACTAGGTGCCCTAATATTTATAGGAAAAATAGCTCTTCAAGGGAACAAGTTAAAAAATATAGCGATACCTACAAAACCCACCTGGCGATATTTAACAATATACAACAACATACTATAATAAATGTGTCCATGCAATGTCATATAACACAGTACTGGACGAGAGGGATGCCAGATGACTTTAAGCTTTATTTTAAATATGCCCAGCACCCTGCTTCACCACAATTCTTCTCATGTTCTACTGCAATTATACATTGATTTTCAGTTTAGTCTTTTGCTGATCACCATCACAGACAATTTAAATTTTAAGAAATAAAGTCTGGCTTTCGACAAGAAATATTAAGTTTCATCAAGATTGTTAGAAATATAAATCTGGTTTCCTTTCAGTTAGATTTGGAATTATTCATATTTCTCTGTTGAAACTTGTTTTCCACTTAATGTATTTTAAAAGGTCCTCCAAGTTCCTTCAAATTTCGGTTGATGGTCATCCTGAATTGAAAATGTTCTAAATTTTAAATGGCTTAGGGGCCCCTTTATTACCTTGTTCATCGGCAGGGATATGGTCTTGAGAAAGGGTCGTGTATTCCTTTGTTCATTGTTAATGCTGAGAGATTGATAAGGTTGTTTCATTAGCAATTTCCAGACAAACCACATTTTAGGGGTGCTTTCAAGCCTCCTTAAGGGAAAAGTACAGTAAGGGTTGGTGGGTGCAAACATGTAGTGCAGTGCAATCATATGATTGCAAATAGTAACGTGAGGGTCTGGCTCACTAGGAGCTTTCTGATTACTTGCCTGCACTTTATAGTACAAGAAGCCCAATGCTGCTGTGCATGTGATAGGTGCAGTAATGATGTGCTTGTGGAACTCCTGCTGTGTTTATCTTGATTCTGATTCTGGCTCTGATCCCATTTGAATTTCTCTCTACCCCTGCTTGTCCTAACCTCTGCCTTGGACTTTGACTCTCCCCTAGAGGTTGACTACTCTGACTCACAGTTTGTTCCTTGATTATATCTGTCCAGACTACAGGATGGGCAAGGAACCATTGCTTGTTTTCTGGCCTATGTGAGTACCTTTGTTTCTTGTTCTCTTTCCAGTATCATTGTTTGGTATCACCAATATTTCTAGTTCCAGAGTCAGTTGCAAAATAAGCCACTACCACTACATGCCTTAGACTTGGGGGCACCCAAGCATCAGTGAGCACATTTACTTCTAAAGGAAAAGGGACTGCTATGGGCAAAGACCAAGGCTAGCCTAGTTGTAATAGTTCATTCCAGGAATTTGGCATCTGGCATGACAATATCAACAGCAATATTGGCAACATGGTAATTCCGATCATTTTTAGGCATGCATGTAAATTTGGTTGATAATCACTGCCTTTTTGCCTGTGTGAATGATACTCTAACACTAACTAGCCCATATGTGATTCGAATTGAACTCCAACGGCTGGATCTGTTCAGTTTGAACACCCATGTGAAGTTGTCAGGACTAGAGTCTTGATGTCAGGATTCCTAGTATGAATCACCACAGAGAATAATGTGAAATGGAATAAATCAGTTTATTTTCAACACAGATCATAGAGGTAAAACTGAGATGCAGTAAATGATAAGGCAAATAACTCAAATCCATAGAGACAGTGAAAACAGGATTTTCCAGGTAGCTAAGGGACAGAAGTACTGGATGTCTGGTGTGCTGGATAAAGCAGAGATGCTGGAATCTCTGGTTTTCCAAGTTATGGTGTGGACTGGAGATACTGGATGTCTGGTTTGTCTGATAAAGCTAAGAAGCTGGAGACTCTGGATTTCCAGGTTAAACAGTGTATTGCAGATATTACAGATGAAGTACAGGCACAAAGAGACTGACTTATCAGGTATTAGCGATAGACTGAAGGCACAAGTAGCATGAAAGTCCAGGTAAGCTGGGAAGATTGAAAGCTGGCTATCAGGTGATAAGATGATCTGCAGGCACAGAGAGTCCGAATGTGCAGGTTAACTAGGAGGCATGAAGCATGAGGCACTGAGGGACTCATGGGACAATCAGATAAAGGAGGGTCAGGCAAGTCAGGGGTCAGAAGTAAGCGGGTCCACAGCGATACCTGGGAGAAAGCAGGAGCGAAGTCAAAACAAAGCCGGGTCTGGGTGATAAGATGAGGTGCAAAACAGAGAGACAAGCAGAAGTCAAGACCAGGAAGTCGGTCAGGATCAGAACACACGAGTTACACTGAGAAACCAGCAGCAGCAGCAAAGACAATTGGTGAACAGGGACAAGTTGCAGGGACGACAGTCTCTTAAACGCCAGGCACAGGTGATTAGGATCCTGAATTAATGATGGGAGCTTAACCTATATCAGGGAGTATCTGCAGAAGACAAAGCAGCATCCACAGGGGAGATTCTACTGGAAATGGAGGCAGATCGTGACACCTGATTTTTGTATTTATATGTACTTCCACCAGAAGGATTGTAACATCACATTTACCTGCTGTCCATCAATGCAACAGTTAAATATACACTGCTGCAGAATTTCCAGCAGGTAATTACAGTCGCATATGTGTGGTCTTTAAATTCTTGCCTCTCTAAACAGTCCTTGTCAGATCATTGAGTCTTCCCTGGACCAGGCCCTTCAGGTCTCTTCAACAGCATTTGTCATTGTTTGCCTATAATCCAGAAACTATTCCAGTGGCCTCAGCGGTCGTAGTGGAAAGTTTAGAGTGGAGGTATGAAAATTTAGAATTGCGGAATAAAAAATATAATGGTAATGTAAGTGGTATTTAATAGTTTTACAATGAAGGCTGTAGGAGAAGTGGCGTTATGGTATATCATTGTATATACCCCACTTCGACCACAGTGTTGGGAAGATGATGATCACCTGGTAAATAGTTTTCCGTTCATGGTTGTCCGAAGATATGGAACTCCAGCTACAATCAGCAATTCTTCAGAATACACATAAAAGAGAAAAAATTATTACTATCCTTAATTTTAATTAACGGTCGTATTCCTGGATACACTTTTCCGCCAAAAATTTGTCTAACCCTTAAACATATCTATTGAATCTGCCATCACAACCTTCCCTGGCAGTGAATTCAATATCTTGACTGCCCTTACTGTAAAGAACCCCTTCCTTTGCTGGTTGTGAAATTTCCTCTCCTCTAACCTTAGGGGGTGACCGCATGCCCTGTGTATAGTCCTTGGGGTAAAAAGTTCCCATGAAAGTTGGGCTCTGTATTGACCCTTAATGTATTTGTAAATAGTAATCATATCTCCTCTTAGATGCCTCTTTTCTAAAGTAAACATGCCTAAACTGGCTAACCTTTCCTCATAACTTAATGACTCCATACCCTTTATCAATTTTGTCGCCCTTTTCTGGACCCTTTTTAGTTCCTAATTATCTTTTCTATAGAATGTTGCCCAGAACTGTACTGCATATTACCAATGATTTATACAGTGGAAAAATTACACTGTCTTCCCTTGCATCTATACCTCTTTTTATGCATACCAATACTTTATTTGCCCTTGCAGCTGCTGCTTGACATTGAGCACTATTGCTAAGTCTACTCTCTATGAGCAATCCCAAATCCTTTTCCATTATAGATTCTCCTAAATGAATTACATTTAATTTATAGATTACA
The DNA here is from genome assembly GCF_038048845.1 of Mixophyes fleayi. Classification (NCBI taxonomy): domain Eukaryota; kingdom Metazoa; phylum Chordata; class Amphibia; order Anura; family Limnodynastidae; genus Mixophyes; species Mixophyes fleayi. The sequence continues at coordinate 167,552,508 of NC_134403.1, read as the reverse complement.
TTCTTGTTATTGATCCCTAAATGCATAACCTCACATTTATCTATGTTAAACCTCATATTCCATTTGGCCGCCCAATCCTCCAGTTTATTTAAGTCCATCTGTAGAGAAGCTACATCTTGCTCTGATTTTATTACTTTACAGAGTTTAGTGTCATCTACAAAAATAGAAGCTTTACTCTCTAAACCATCACCAAGGTCATTAATAAATATATTATAAATGAGTGGCCCCAGCACGTAACCTTGAGGTGCCAGACTTAAAACTTTTGACCAATTAGAAAATGTTACTGTAGGTACTGCAGGTACTGCACTACTGGTTAGGTGTGTTACCATTTCTACCTCACAGGTTTCCTGCAAAATCCTCCATTCTAAAACTGACCTGCCTCGCAAGGTAGGTCAACGGATCCCCCTTTGTGAGGGTGATCTGTTGACTTGCCTTGCGAGGGCACGTCAGCATGAGTACAGAGGACATGTAGTCACGCTGATGCCAGATTTAGCACCAGCCAGTCATAAAGGCCTTTGGTCCTGTGACCAGTGGTCAGTGCCAGATGGCCATACACTGTTTGGTTATTGCTATTGGTTGTGCGGACTTGCAATTTGTCTTTGCCACCACCATTTATCATTAATTAACTGTGACCTTTTAATATGCCAACAATTTATGTGTCATGTCTTTATTTTTAGTATAAGATAATAGGACTTAAGGTGTATTTGGGTTTTGTAGTAGCGAAAGTGACACATCTTCAATCTGCATTTTAAAGGACTTAAAGGAGGTCAGTAAATGCAAGTGACACCATGCTGTAGATCTGCAAAAGTTTATATGGATGTATCTGATGCATTATTTGGTCAGTACAAAGTTTTAAGTGATTGATTACCTTGTGAATCAATAGTGCAGACCCTGTAGTGGTCTATTGATTCTTATTCTTGTTACGAGCCGCAGTGGCTTCGGGCACCGTTGCGACTCACTTTCCTTTGTCCCCGGCGCCCCGGCCGTCTCCTTGACGACTGGGGTGTCACTTCCGGTTTCTGGAAACTGGAAGTGACCTGCCAGATCGCCGCGTCCCTTCAACACAGGGCAGCAGGGCGAGTGTGCCTTAATTACATTAAAGCCTGAGGGCTAATTAGGTGTTATTACATTAATTAAGCAGCGCTTGGAGGGCTGATTATGTCATACAAATTCCTGTTCCTGATTGGCTGCGTTTAGTATTTAAGGCAGGGAGGGCTTAGCCTCCCTGCTGGTTATAGCGTTTAATTCCCTATGGATAGCTGACCTGCTGTGTGCTGAGTTGCTGACTCCTGATAGATTTCCTGTTTTGACCTTGGCTTTGTTTTGGACCTGCTTGAACTCTGATTGCCCTGACCTCTGCTAGTTATTTGGATATCCCTGCTTGCTGCCAGCCCTGACCTATTGGTCTATCTTTGACTACTCTGCTAGCTTCGGACCCCTGACCTTGACTTACGTCTGACAATCTGTTATCATCTGGATTGCTTCCTCTGGCCCTGTCGCTGCGATTTTGTTAATAAACTTACACTACAATAGAGTTAAAACCTGGGGGCATCTGAGTACCTGTGAGCACAATAAGCTCAACGGGAAAGGCGGCTGCTATGGGCGAAGACCTCTGCCGCTAGTTCTGTAAGTTTATTAGGAGACCGGGCAGCCTAACAATTCTGAGATGTTTTGACACTGGGCTGATTTTTTGAACACAGCGCAGAGCAACAGGACATGGTAGGATATTAAACAACCTGTGCATACCAGTGCCATAGCAGAAGGGATCAGACATGTAACAGCTGTGACCATACAGTGAGCACCTTTTCTGTCATCTGCTTGGTCAGTACCTGGGCTCCTTTCCCCTACCTTGATTAATTTCATTTTGGGTATCGGAATATAGTGGATAGTTTATGCATTATGTGATACCTTCTTTGCTGCCCAGAAACTCCTCATGACTGAGTAGGCTCAAGTTGGAAAAGGACATATTATACCACAAGTTAACCGTGCATGATACTCATGCATTCTAGTCAAATCAAGCTACTTAAGGTGTTAAAAAGGTTCTTGTCATGCATTTGGGCCTAGCCCAGGTCTCCTCAGGGGAAGAGCGTTACTTCCCGACGCAAGCGCCCATTTTTAATGTGGTTTTGTCCACATGTCACCACCTCATCATTTTTCTCCATCACCTCATCCTTCATCTTTATCGCCACATCTATCCAGATGTCTATCCAGACACAGGGATCTCTCTTAGCGGTCCTGAGTATCACACTCCTCTCGCTCTGTCACCCCGGCAACCACCAACCACTCCCAACTGTCACTTCTCCTTCAAGAAATATATATATATTTTTTTAAAATCTTTATAAACACTTTTAACAATTAACAAATTAAATTAACAAATTAAAAACATCTTAGTATACCAAATTTCAGCCCTTTCTGAGTTTTTTCCCCACACACACTAATTTAGTAGGTCAGTGTATAACTCCGCCCAGCAGGTGGCGCTGCAGCTTGTTTTTTGTTTTTTTCACACACACACACAGACTAACACACGCCACTAGGCTTTTATATTATAGATAACATTGTGTCATGAGGGAGGGGCGGGAACTCTGTGCAAGAGGAATGGCATGTGTTTGTCTCTGCAAGAGGATGTGGCAGATTTCTGTCTATACAAAAGTGGAAGCTGCTCAAATCAATTTATAGGCCATAACAGGTGCTGAAAGGGTGGGGTTATCCTGCAAGGAACATACACACAACATTTTTTCCCCCAGCACACTGCTATAGCCAGCAACAGATCTGCCATTTCTACTGTAGATAAAAATGCAAAAGTCTTTGTTGCACACATTTGCAAATGTATGTTTAAGCCATCCTGCCACGCCAAGGCGCTTTTGCATATAGGATGGTCCTACTCTAAACAATGAGAGTCCCTATATTTGGGCCATACATATGTGTTTTTAAATTGAGAGCTAACTTACCAAAGAGGTACCCCAGAAGCCTCCAAATAGCAATCCAATGTCAGCACTCCCCCTCAGCTACTGACACCAACATGCCTCTCAGACAAATACAAAAGTGGAAGCTGCTCAAATCAATTTATAGGCCATAACAGGTGCTGAAAGGGTGGGGTTATCCTGCAAGGAACATACACACAACACTTTTTCCCCCAGCACACTGCTATAGCCAGCAACAGATCTGCCATTTCTACTGTAGATAAAAATGCAAAAGTCTTTGTTGCACACATTTGCAAATGTATGTTTAAGCCATCCTGCCACGCCAAGGCGCTTTTGCATATAGGATGGTCCTACTCTAAACAATGAGAGTCCCTATATTTGGGCCATACATATGTGTTTTTAAATTGAGAGCTAACTTACCAAAGAGGTACCCCAGAAGCCTCCAAATAGCAATCCAATGTCAGCACTCCCCCTCAGCTACTGACACCAACATGCCTCTCAGACAAATACAAAAGTGGAAGCTGCTCAAATCAATTTATAGGCCATAACAGGTGCTGAAAGGGTGGGGTTATCCTGCAAGGAACATACACACAACACTTTTTCCCCCAGCACACTGCTATAGCCAGCAACAGATCTGCCATTTCTACTGTAGATAAAAATGCAAAAGTCTTTGTTGCACACATTTGCAAATGTATGTTTAAGCCATCCTGCCACGCCAAGGCGCTTTTGCATATAGGATGGTCCTACTCTAAACAATGAGAGTCCCTATATTTGGGCCATACATATGTGTTTTTAAATTGAGAGCTAACTTACCAAAGAGGTACCCCAGAAGCCTCCAAATAGCAATCCAATGTCAGCACTCCCCCTCAGCTACTGACACCAACATGCCTCTCAGACAAATACAAAAGTGGAAGCTGCTCAAATCAATTTATAGGCCATAACAGGTGCTGAAAGGGTGGGGTTATCCTGCAAGGAACATACACACAACATTTTTTCCCCCAGCACACTGCTATAGCCAGCAACAGATCTGCCATTTCTACTGTAGATAAAAATGCAAAAGTCTTTGTTGCACACATTTGCAAATGTATGTTTAAGCCATCCTGCCACGCCAAGGCGCTTTTGCATATAGGATGGTCCTACTCTAAACAATGAGAGTCCCTATATTTGGGCCATACATATGTGTTTTTAAATTGAGAGCTAACTTACCAAAGAGGTACCCCAGAAGCCTCCAAATAGCAATCCAATGTCAGCACTCCCCCTCAGCTACTGACACCAACATGCCTCTCAGACAAATACAAAAGTGGAAGCTGCTCAAATCAATTTATAGGCCATAACAGGTGCTGAAAGGGTGGGGTTATCCTGCAAGGAACATACACACAACATTTTTTCCCCCAGCACACTGCTATAGCCAGCAACAGATCTGCCATTTCTACTGTAGATAAAAATGCAAAAGTCTTTGTTGCACACATTTGCAAATGTATGTTTAAGCCATCCTGCCACGCCAAGGCGCTTTTGCATATAGGATGGTCCTACTCTAAACAATGAGAGTCCCTATATTTGGGCCATACATATGTGTTTTTAAATTGAGAGCTAACTTACCAAAGAGGTACCCCAGAAGCCTCCAAATAGCAATCCAATGTCAGCACTCCCCCTCAGCTACTGACACCAACATGCCTCTCAGACAAATACAAAAGTGGAAGCTGCTCAAATCAATTTATAGGCCATAACAGGTGCTGAAAGGGTGGGGTTATCCTGCAAGGAACATACACACAACACTTTTTCCCCCAGCACACTGCTATAGCCAGCAACAGATCTGCCATTTCTACTGTAGATAAAAATGCAAAAGTCTTTGTTGCACACATTTGCAAATGTATGTTTAAGCCATCCTGCCACGCCAAGGCGCTTTTGCATATAGGATGGTCCTACTCTAAACAATGAGAGTCCCTATATTTGGGCCATACATATGTGTTTTTAAATTGAGAGCTAACTTACCAAAGAGGTACCCCAGAAGCCTCCAAATAGCAATCCAATGTCAGCACTCCCCCTCAGCTACTGACACCAACATGCCTCTCAGACAAATACAAAAGTGGAAGCTGCTCAAATCAATTTATAGGCCATAACAGGTGCTGAAAGGGTGGGGTTATCCTGCAAGGAACATACACACAACACTTTTTCCCCCAGCACACTGCTATAGCCAGCAACAGATCTGCCATTTCTACTGTAGATAAAAATGCAAAAGTCTTTGTTGCACACATTTGCAAATGTATGTTTAAGCCATCCTGCCACGCCAAGGCGCTTTTGCATATAGGATGGTCCTACTCTAAACAATGAGAGTCCCTATATTTGGGCCATACATATGTGTTTTTAAATTGAGAGCTAACTTACCAAAGAGGTACCCCAGAAGCCTCCAAATAGCAATCCAATGTCAGCACTCCCCCTCAGCTACTGACACCAACATGCCTCTCAGACAAATACAAAAGTGGAAGCTGCTCAAATCAATTTATAGGCCATAACAGGTGCTGAAAGGGTGGGGTTATCCTGCAAGGAACATACACACAACATTTTTTCCCCCAGCACACTGCTATAGCCAGCAACAGATCTGCCATTTCTACTGTAGATAAAAATGCAAAAGTCTTTGTTGCACACATTTGCAAATGTATGTTTAAGCCATCCTGCCACGCCAAGGCGCTTTTGCATATAGGATGGTCCTACTCTAAACAATGAGAGTCCCTATATTTGGGCCATACATATGTGTTTTTAAATTGAGAGCTAACTTACCAAAGAGGTACCCCAGAAGCCTCCAAATAGCAATCCAATGTCAGCACTCCCCCTCAGCTACTGACACCAACATGCCTCTCAGACAAATACAAAAGTGGAAGCTGCTCAAATCAATTTATAGGCCATAACAGGTGCTGAAAGGGTGGGGTTATCCTGCAAGGAACATACACACAACATTTTTTCCCCCAGCACACTGCTATAGCCAGCAACAGATCTGCCATTTCTACTGTAGATAAAAATGCAAAAGTCTTTGTTGCACACATTTGCAAATGTATGTTTAAGCCATCCTGCCACGCCAAGGCGCTTTTGCATATAGGATGGTCCTACTCTAAACAATGAGAGTCCCTATATTTGGGCCATACATATGTGTTTTTAAATTGAGAGCTAACTTACCAAAGAGGTACCCCAGAAGCCTCCAAATAGCAATCCAATGTCAGCACTCCCCCTCAGCTACTGACACCAACATGCCTCTCAGACAAATACAAAAGTGGAAGCTGCTCAAATCAATTTATAGGCCATAACAGGTGCTGAAAGGGTGGGGTTATCCTGCAAGGAACATACACACAACATTTTTTCCCCCAGCACACTGCTATAGCCAGCAACAGATCTGCCATTTCTACTGTAGATAAAAATGCAAAAGTCTTTGTTGCACACATTTGCAAATGTATGTTTAAGCCATCCTGCCACGCCAAGGCGCTTTTGCATATAGGATGGTCCTACTCTAAACAATGAGAGTCCCTATATTTGGGCCATACATATGTGTTTTTAAATTGAGAGCTAACTTACCAAAGAGGTACCCCAGAAGCCTCCAAATAGCAATCCAATGTCAGCACTCCCCCTCAGCTACTGACACCAATATGCCTCTCAGACAAATACAAAAGTGGAAGCTGCTCAAATCAATTTATAGGCCATAACAGGTGCTGAAAGGGTGGGGTTATCCTGCAAGGAACATACACACAACATTTTTTCCCCCAGCACACTGCTATAGCCAGCAACAGATCTGCCATTTCTACTGTAGATAAAAATGCAAAAGTCTTTGTTGCACACATTTGCAAATGTATGTTTAAGCCATCCTGCCACGCCAAGGCGCTTTTGCATATAGGATGGTCCTACTCTAAACAATGAGAGTCCCACAAGTTAACCGTGCATGATACTCATGCATTCTAGTCAAATCAAGCTACTTAAGGTGTTAAAAAGGTTCTTGTCATGCATTTGGGCCTAGCCCAGGTCTCCTCAGGGGAAGAGCGTTACTTCCCGACGCAAGCGCCCATTTTTAATGTGGTTTTGTCCACATGTCACCACCTCATCATTTTTCTCCATCACCTCATCCTTCATCTTTATCGCCACATCTATCCAGATGTCTATCCAGACACAGGGATCTCTCTCAGCGGTCCTGAGTATCACACTCCTCTCGCTCTGTCACCCCCGGCAACCACCAACCACTCCCAACTGTCACTTCTCCTTCAAGAAATATATATATATATTTTTAAAATCTTTATAAACACTTTTAACAATTAACAAATTAAATTAACAAATTAAAAACATCTTAGTATACCAAATTTCAGCCCTTTCTGAGTTTTTTCCCCACACACACTAATTTAGTAGGTCAGTGTATAACTCCGCCCAGCAGGTGGCGCTGCAGCTTGTTTTTTGTTTTTTTCACACACACACACAGACTAACACACGCCACTAGGCTTTTATATTATAGATAACATTGTGTCATGAGGGAGGGGCGGGAACTCTGTGCAAGAGGAATGGCATGTGTTTGTCTCTGCAAGAGGATGTGGCAGATTTCTGTCTATGCAAGATCGAGGTTTTTTTCTTCCTTTCCACAAAGGGGTGTCTGCAAGAGGGAGGATGTCTGTCACTGCAAGAGTGGGCATATATTTTGCTCAAGAAGGAGTATATTTATGAAAGAGAGTGGTGTATGTGCAAAGGGGAGGGTGTCTGTTGTTGTCTGTTGTGCTGTTCAAGAGGGGGGATTTGTGTGCAAAAAGGGTGTCTATACAAAATATGGATGTCTGTGCAAAACTGTACTGTGCAAACTAAATAGGATATATCTATGCAAAAGAAGATGTCTGTAAAAATTGGGATGGTTAAGCTGTCTTGTCCATCTCCGTATTGGCATTTGCCTGCTGCCCTTTCCCTACATGAATTAAAGAATAAATATTCTGTGACTGACCCTACAGCTAGAGGTAATACACCCCTTACTGCCAGTACTGGCACTCCACACTGACTGGAGGGAGTGAATGAACCACTCATCCAGTCAGTTCATGGTTAGAGCAGGGCCATAATTAATGTAAAATAATGCAGTCTTCCTCAAATTTCCCCTAAATCTACCACCCTCCAGTATTATGCAAGTCTTTTTTTCTAATGCTTTTCTACCTATGTAACATGCTTTCCTCTTGTACCTTGTTAAAACCTTTTATATATTTGAAAACTTTATATCACGTTTATATCACTTCCTCTCTGCTGCAAGCTTCAGATATTGAGGTCATATAGTCTTTCCTGGTAAGGTAGACCATGCACCATTTTTTGCCTAATCTCTAATTTATTTATGTTCTTCTAGAGTTATGGGCTTCAGAACTGAACACAATATTCTAGATGTGGCCTCACCAATGATATAATGACATCACCACTTCACTTTCTACTATTAGTTCCTCTTTCTATGCAACCAAACACCCGACTGGCCTTCCCATTACTTGGCTACATTGGCTGCTAACACCTGTAATAGCGATTTTAGATTCCTTTCTTCTGAACAGTTGCCATTTTGGAGTCAACAATACAATATTCAGCCTTTGGGCTTTTAAAAGCCAAATGCATGATCTTTAAGTTGTTGGAATTATACTATAATTGCCACACTTTTGGCCATTCTTTGTAGATCATAAATAATTTTGGCCACCCCGCTAGTTTGTCTAATCTTATACATACCTTTGTGTCATCTGCACAAAGTCATACTGTCCCTTTAATGCCAGTAGTAATGTCATCAATATTACCAAGATATTACAGAGGATTGGGATACTCCACTAGTAACCTCTCTCCTTAATACATTCTATGAATTACAACACTTTTGTCTGTCTTTCAACGAATATTGTATCCACTCAACCATATTTCAATCCAATCCAAAGCATCCCTATGTCTTTATCAGACTGGGACAGTGTTGAATTATCTAAATACGCTTTATCTACGGTTCCACCTTGATCTATTAACTTAGTAAAAAAAATATCAGATGATTTTGACATGAGAGCCTCCCACCCCAGAAAATCCATACAATTTGGTATGCTGCAAATTTGAGATGTTCTACAATGTTTTCATTCAGCCATGTTTGCATCAACTTCCCCAATACAGATGTCAGACTCACAGGTTCATCAGCTTACACCTTTCCGGTCCTCTATGCCTGTTGATAGTGACTGTGTAAATAATCCAGCTAATGGTGTAACCAGAGCCTCTTTAAGGTCCTTTACTATCTTGAATGTATCCCATCTGATAACCTTCAGCTTTGAAAATCTTTTGCAATCCTTTCCTCTGTACATTGATTAATTTCTACCTACTGTGCATCAGTATTCCCTTTTCTTCTTCTACTACAGAAAATATTGAAGAAAAGCACTTACATGATCTGTTAAACACTTGTTTCCCCCCAATACTTCCTCCCTCCATCTTTGGTTTTAGTATTCCTCCTGTTTTTTTCCTTTCACTTATGTACTAAGAAAATGTAACTTACTAACTGTGCCATTTTCTTCTCAGCCTTTGCACATCTGATTTCTTTTTTAGCCTTCTTAACACTGTACAATATATTTTTTTTATTCTTCTGAATTGCTTTTACAATGTTTGCAACCACCACTGAGGACCAAATTGGCTTTATTTTCCTTGTTTTTCCTTCCTGTCTGAAGCAAAGGTCGGTAGCTTTTAGAATTGTGTTCTTTAATTGTCCACTTTGCCAAGGAAACACATTTTTGGCCATCTTCACAAAGTCATCCCTCCTGAAATCTAAAACATCTGTTTTTTTGTGGTATAGAATGTGTCCTCCTGTTTTGTAATAAACTACACTGATTGATAATCACTGTAACCCAAGTTGTCACCCTACACTTACTATACCTCCGATGCACTGTACTAATACAATGTTTCCGTTTGCAAACTATACTTGTATAATAATCAGGTATCATGTTCATCCTATCTTTTTATTGCTTTTCTTTTGAACTAAATTACTTCCTGGTGATTATACTGAATGTCCACAATGATCAAAAGCAGCATCAAATTCACTTGATATGAAGTTGTTTTCTTCATGTAGCCTTAGTGGAATATGGCACAAGTAAGGTACTGCACTTTTCATGCACAATTATGTATCCAAAATTTAAGAACATGTCCACTACTTTCCTGACAACATGCCAAGAGAAGACCATATTTACGAAGAGCAATGGATGTGCACAGTGAATTACTTTAGTTGTACATCAGTGAACCAAAATGATTCGCCCAGCACACTTTTGCATCAATGTGGAAAATTCTGAAGATGTGCACTGTGCAAAAATATAGACTTCACTTTAACCTCCTATAAATTTAGAACCATCCCGTTGATTTAATTAACGTTTCAGTTTTTCTCCTAAAATACTGCTCAGTTTAGCCTAATTAATGGCTTAAATCAATCATGAGGATGAGGGAAATCAAGATAGCCTTTTAATATATCTAACACTTTTATAAGTTTAAAGATTTTTTTTTAAAATTGTGCAAAGTTTATCTTGAAATATGCCCCTCTGCCAAAGTGTCATTGGAAGTTGCAAAATGTATTCTGTTATAAGTACCAGACGCAAATCAATCTCCTCCTGCTTACAGCCGGTCCAAAAATTAAATTTTCTGTAGTGAAAATAGCCATGAGCCCTTTTGCAAAGTGAGGAATGCTCCTCATATTGATAAATTTGCTCTGCTAAATGAAATCTCTCTTTGCACTGCTCCTGAAAACTGGGCAATTTTTTGAACCTACTAGGAACTTAGCAAGGAACACCCAAGCTCTGCTGCAAACGCCAATATCTTGTTCCACAAACCAATGTATTTTTGCATAATTTTAGGTGCACCAGTTCAAAGCCATTGTGGGCATCATAAATGAAGAATATTTTATTTTCTTACTTGATTGCCCTTGAACAACTTCTACAGGCAAGGACTGGCTAAGACCATCATTTCTATATAGGCAATGTTGGGACTTTTCTGAGTGTGGCAGCTAACATAGGCCATGACCTGGCTTCTTCATTTTGCTCAATTACATATTTTTTCTTAGTTTATGTTGTGGTCAAGAAACGTAGTTAACAATAGGAAAAAGGCCTGTGTGGTGTGGAAAAAGTTAACTATGGGCCCAACTACCCCTGTATAACTGGACCAGCAGTGCCCCCACAGGCTTACACTAACAGTGCACATAATTATACCAGCACTGTATCTATATGATTAGTCCATTTTGATCCCATTGACAGCCAGATTTTACAGGTCTATTGTCAAGCATGGATGGTCCTTGTGAAGGTAAGTATTAAGGGAGGATCAGCAGTGTGTGGATCCTTGTCCTGGGTGGATGAGCAGTTGCTCTTTGGATGATAATACAGTGTATGAATGGTTAGATGAATATACTCTGTGGGTACGCTTTATATGACACCTGTCTCTTCACCATATGAGGCCAAAACATATGGCATTACTTCCCAAAGATGTTGGATAGCACTGATCTAACAGATTCTGTAGACCTGGAGAAAGTCTCAAAAAGCTGTGTCCTAGTGGCAGTGGCAGACTTTTTCATTATAGTTTATAATCAGATATCCCCAGAACCTCCACGTGCGCACTCATTTTGTGTAGGCTCTGAGTACATCTGCTCTTAGTGAGCCTCATTTAGAGATGGGCACATACCAATTATTGTAGTTATATTCACATTTCACTACTGCACATGCGCACAAAAAATGATCATGCTGTCTCAGTTCTTTAATTCTTTTTACACTGTAGCTAGCAGCTCTCTGTATGACAGCTCTAGATATCTACAAGGCAGCCAGGGCAGTATTGCCTTCAGTGTTGCTGACAGAAGATGTTCCAATGTTCTCTTTTGCCATCATATACAAACCTAGATTTTTATGAACTTTAGACATGCATCCATTTGTTCCTGAAGAGGTGGAAAGGGAGTGAACCTGGGCAGACAAGTGAAACATAAGTGAAGCATAATAATCTTTGGATCCATACCTAGATATGCCTCTTGCGAGTACTGGAGGCCTGGTGCAAAAATACAAGACCATGATAATGACCATTAGCAGCACTATCTCGCTGCTTCTGATTGGCAGCTTGGATATTGACTTCTCCAGCTGATCAACAGAGTTACTATCTTATTTTAGCGTTAGTATCTGCATTATATTACGTTTCGGCCGTCTATTCACATAAATTATTTGTAATTTCCATTTGGACTACTGCAGGAAGATTCCCATTGGATATCTAAAGGAGCAAACAGCTGTGGGGTCTATATAATTTTACTTTATATGAAAAATATGACTTTTGCATTTATTAATAACACTCAGGACACTATTCTCTGAATTTCACACCATTTAGACACATACACTGGTGCTCCCCTTTATCAAAATAAATTAACAGTTAAAATGTATAATCAACAAGATCAACTGTATCTAATATTACACTCTATACAGGTATGCACATAACTGTTGTTTCAAATAACCAAAATTCCTCCCCATTGTATCACATTAGGGGATCCTCTCCAAATATGTTGGTTTATATGTCCATGAAAAAATGGAAATAAATAATCTTAATATAGTGTAGTAAATTCATAAAATGTTATTAGTTTCTTATGTAAGCAATGTAATAATAAAGTACTCTCATTTATCCAAGACAGTGAAGTTTCCACAAATCTCATTTTTCAAAGCGTTACATAATGATCTGCCACTCTTTTGTAGTTTTACTCACCCAAATCTGCTGATGATCTCTCACATAAAAAGCCTTGTTGTATGCAGCAGGTATAATCCACTTTGATATGGACCTAGTAATAATGTAACGTTCCTACCAACAATCTCCTATGTACTCTCAGCATGAAGGAGAAGAGCGAGAGAGTAGCCAATCTGGCAAACTACCCTTTTAAAAAAAACACTTTTTATTATATAAAAAGGTCACTCATATTTAAACAGTAAACGTAATTGCATACTGTATATAAAAACTATCAGTGTTTCTCCTAAGGTGAAGCAAGTCCGGGGTTACTCAGACCGCTACTAGTTGCAACAATCCAATGAAATTGAAGGAGTGGTTCACCGCCAGTTAAAGTTTTCCAGCGTGTTTCAACTTCACTGACTCAAGAACTCTGAATCCTCCATGTTTTATTGTACTATTGACCAATAACATACTACTTTCAATTAGAACAGAACAGATTCTTTAAGATTAACATAGTGCACAACAATTATTATCATCCATCACACCTTGACTAAATGAAATATATGTTGTGGATATTTCACTTTAAATCGCTAAACCACTAAATCACTTAATCAATATTGAAAAATAGACAAATTTCTGGGGACAAGTCTAGAAAGTAGGGACAATTGGCAACTAAGTGCCTCCCCGCTATAATCAGCATTGAGTCTACACACAATAGCATTTCCCTGTCACTAACTAATATTTGGCATAATATTGTGATGTGTATCCCCTGCATGATTCCAGTTATCAGCAGCTGCTCCTGGGTTTGGAAATACCATGTTCTGCTTCTTACTATATATATTGCTACTTTTACTATCAATCACAGTGAACTATAGGGCAACATACCAACTTATGATGGCTAGCTATAGGTTGTTCACATTCACAACCTGCCGTTTGCGAGATTAAAAGGAGACTTGTCACAACTTTTTCTAGGGGCTTTAATTTTCACATAATTTATGAAAGTTCTGGAAATGTTCTTGCTGACACCACGCTGGTGAGCAATGCATCAGTAACTCTGTGTTCCTCTGATGATGCATGGTGCTAATACATCACAGAAGCAACAGAGCCTTCATGATGCATTGGTGGAAAGGTGACCTGGCCTAAAGGCGAATGGACCTGTACTAGGATAGAATCTTAATGCAAATAAAAGCAATTTGACCCATCTAGTCTTTTTTAAGATTTAAAATGTTAAATTTGCTGCTTATATTTCCAAAAACATGCAAACACAAAGACTTGCCCTGAATATTTGCCTGGATACAGGAGTACCCTCACATATTATATACTTTCTTTTAACTAGTCTTATTGCATTTTTTCTGTTTGCCAAACAAGCAACAAATACAATTAAACAGAAATGTAATATTACAAACCATATTAAAAAGGTTATAAAAGAATGGCATGAATTTGATAAAATGCACAGTAGGAAAAATAAAACCCAGAGAAAGTGGATATGCATAATTATTGTGCAACAGGTTACTTTGCTGTGAAAAAGTACATAAACATTTCACTGTTTCCAAGATCCTGACCTTTGCTACGTATCCTTACGTTTGTATTAACCTGCTCTGACCTTGGCCTAAGAGCGTAACTACCATGGATGCAGGAGGTGCAGTTGTTATGGGTTCCACTGCTGAAGTGCTGAACCTTCCCTGTCAAAGCCCCACCTGTATGTGGGAGTTTTTACCATTGGGAGATACATGGGGGCGCTTACAAAATGTTGCTATGGGGCCACAAATGTCTAGTTATGCCCCTGCCTCAGACAATTCCCATTGCTGTTCCCCTGACCCTTGTCTTATCTTGTATTTCAACTTGTTTTGTGATTTGGTACTTTGTTTGTTAGTCAGCTGTCTCCTACTCATTTGGGAGGGGCGGTGGTCCACCTGCAGTGGAGACAATTTTCCCTTGTGGAATCCCCTGGGGAAACCCAGGAAGGCCATTAGACTTCATTCTTAAATAAAGGTAGTGCCACTTAATAGGTACAATGGAGCCATTTACTCATAGATAGCCTCTCACCTAGTATGTTTTTGTTTCATTATGTCTTATATAAAATGAGATTAAGTCTGTTAATACTGTTATTGTCAAGCAAGCACATTTTTGAGATTACCTCAATTACTATATTATTGCAAACTCAAAATCACCAAATGAATCACTTGGACTCAGTATTATTTTCCTAAAGATGATATTGGTTTCATAGCGTACCATGATTTAAATATCACATTACAGATCACCATCTTCATCATTGTTTATTTGTAACGAGCCACAAAATTTGCAGCATCAGCTAGTCAGAATGACAATCATACAAAATAGAATTTATACATAAAAACAGAACAAGTCAGGGCTTGATTATCCAATAGGCAAGGAGGCTAACTAGGCTACCGTCTAGGGTGCAAGGCTTTTGTGGGTATCAAAATTGTGACAGGAAGAGGTAAAAACTGAAATTAATTTTGAAATGTAACAGAATAGTTGAAAAGTATAAAAGAAACCATGAAAGAAAAATGTAGTAAGGTATTAATCTTCATGTATTCACATGGTAAAGGCTGAAAACAGTCATCCTTGGGCAGATATTGAGGAAAAACGAATAGTAGAGATGGTGAAGGTAGGTAGGATTTATCGGCTGTGAGAACACCGATATAGTTGACACTGATGTTAAAATTGTGATTAATATAACAGCGACAATCAGAAAATATAGACTGAACATCTAACAGACACCAGTAAAGAAGGACTTATCATGTAACCGACAGGTAGTCTTTCCCCCACTTGTAATGAGCGGCACCTCTAAAATGAGATTTTGATAAATAACTGTAGTTAAAAATGACGCCACTTATAATGGACACACTGAAAGCGCCACATACTTTGCCCTCAAATGCCCCCTTGGACCACCAAATTTTCCCTCACATGTACCCTGGCTCACTAGCATTTGCAAACCTCTATTTACAAGCGGTTTGCCACATCAGGTGTTCACCATCATAAATTACATACACCTGCCCCTGACCACCCGCAAATAAAAATGTTTTTTTAGCCATATCTGCTGCTACGTTCGATCCTGAATCTGTACGCAATTGTCCAAACATGCCCTCACTGTACATTGCCTACATTCCCTCAGGCATCACACCTCTTCAGATGTAAGTAGTGAAAAGTGCCAAAAAGTCACAGGTCTCAATATGGCCGCAGTTCGTGTGTTCATTTTCTGATCATGCACAGTGCGAAAAAAGTGCAAAGTTATGCCATGCAAACATACGTCTGACTTTGAATCAGGCCCAATGAATGCAATAGTTTTGTGGAATATTCTTTAACATAGTCTTACTCAGTGGTTCAATATTTTTAAGTATTTATTAAGATGAATAGCAGAATTTCCAGTATCCCTACAACCACTACAGTATATGACCCCACAAAATAGGTTGAGTGCTTTTAATATCATCATCAACATTTAGTTATATAGTGTCAGCAAATTCCGTAGCACTTTACAATTGGGAAGAAGCACAGTAATAAAACAATACTGGGTAATACATATACACAGAGAGGTATGGGAGCCCTGCTCGCTAGCTTACAATCTATGGGATGCTGTACGTTGTATAGGTTCCATGTTTCTATAGGATTGCTTTTTTTATGGATTTCTATTCTTGACATCATTAAAGGTTATTTAAATACTCTGTAACGGCTGAGTGTTGAATAAACTGGTTCATAACCTCCTAACCTGATTACATAAAAATATGTAAATGGCAGCACTGTATCTTCCTTTCTTTAGAGCAGATTATAATGCTATCTAGACATATGAAAGAAATAAATCTTGTTTAATGTCAGTGCAAATCAAAGTACATGGTTCTTACTGTGTTTCCTTTTTTGTGGATATTATATAATATAATAGTTAATAATATATTGAGGATTTTTCAAGCACAATTTACGCTTTACCTCATCTATGTTTGATCTGGCAGCTAAGAGTTTAGTAGCACATTAGGAGCCCAATTATGGATCATATGGGTTTGACACCAGTAGGAGCATAAGACTGTTCAATATCCATTATTACTTTTCTGCTTGTCTGTGAAGGTTATAGTCCCATTTGCCAAATTTGGAAATGAGAGCAACCATGTGATCTGAGGGCATTTTGCTCTGAATAATGCACCACTTACACCACAGCATTGTGTTTGGTGATGTCCATTCTACATACAAACTTGACACCACATTAAATAACATATCCCTGTTCGAGATGAATTACAGAAAATTCATGCAACCACTTGTACCTATAAGCTTTTTAATACTACAATCCCAATGTCTTATATTCTCTATAGTAATTATTCAGCTGAAATGGATTTATGTCCTCTTTATCCAGACTCTATTATATTTATCAAAGTGCATTTCAGCTTGATCTATTTTGTAGGAATTTAAAATATGGCCCTGGGGCCACATGCGGCTCACTTCCTATCCACCTGGTCTTAGCCATTCAGTTTATCCACTGTAGTGTGCAGGCAGATGAAAAGCTAATATTTCTTATGCACTTTGTACTAATGACTTCAGTGTGTTTTGACAAGCACAGGGATGACTGTTTTTACAAACACATTTATTTCTGCTTTGTATTTTTTGTACTGCTATATTGGAACACTACTTATGGTCTATTATTATTCACATATATTGAGAGCTTGTCAGTTTGTACAGTACAAGTTGGCATTGAAATGTCGTAAACAAAGCAGACATGAAATATAATTATAAAAAGAACACTGTTGATGCTATATAGCGACAATCCTCCGGACCCGTGTGACATTGGAAATTAATTGTGTATTTGGTGTACTATGGCATTTGTTTAAATAATTTGTTTTTTACTGTGTGCACTTACCCAGTAGTCTAATGGAGATGGCTGAGGTAAGTCAGGGGCGACCTGACGGTGTTAGGACCTGAGTCCAAGGCACAGAGAGCAGCAATGAACCTGGAAAGAGTTTTGTGTCCAGGTAGTGCCAGGAGGCCAAGCAAAAGCACATAGTGTAGTTTAGTAGCTGCAGGTTTGAGTCCACAGGATCTGGATTCCAAAAACCTGGGGAGTACGCTTGGGTGGCAGATCTAAAGAGCAGATAAAAAGATAAATGCTCATACTTTATTCCATTACCCAGGTGTCCTGCATTGAGTCCAGCAGTCTGCCAGATAACCAGCAGTCCTCTTCCAAAGCATGCAGTCAGGATTCATCCAAGGAAAAAGGTGCAGCAGTAACTAAACGGTGCCTTAAATGTGGTGCTGACAGTGGTCACCCTCCTAGAACTAGGGACACCATATTGGTGTGCAGTTGACACTCACAAGCAAGGAGTATCTTGGATAACTGGAACCAATAAACAGAAGTGAAGAGTCTTGGATAAGTAGTTAGTTGCTGAAAAATCATCAGAACCTCAAAAACTGTGGCAGAGCAGGGACACATGGTAAGCATCACATCTTCCTGCTCCAAACAGTCCCTACACTCAATCAAACATGAATTCAATCACACCTATTGCTATGCTACATACAGCTTTTCAAGGAAAATCTCTCCAAATAATATCAACATTTATTGAACTTGGAGTTTAGCTACAAAACTCCATATTTAACTATACATTAATATTATTAATGATTACAATTTTTATATAGGACGCCACAAATTTCTGAAGAGCTGTACATGGTGGTAGTACAAACAAGGTAGACATAGCTCACATAAACAAAAGTTCAAAAAAAATTACATAACGTAAGTAGAACTGAAACAAATAAAAGTAGAATTACAAATCAGGTAGAATAAATCAAATAGATAGCGAGGGTAGCTGAATGTGACAAGGGAGGGGTGGGAAGCAAGTGGAGAAGAGGAGGCTACAAGAAGAAGGATGGCCCTGCTTGTGAGATCTTACAATCTAGTGGTATATAATGCCTATTGTTGCTAAGTATGTAGTGTGCAAGCAAATGCCAAGCACCTTGATACTTAGATAACCCAGCCAAACCTTTCATAACAGTAATAATAATATGATTTGGTCTTGTCCAAAACAATCTATTTGCCAGTCCCAAGTAACTTGGCTTCATGTTACTCAAGTTATGAATTGGTGTATTTATCATAGTCAAACAAGCACTTTCATATACTGTGTATAGGGAAGAGAGAGAGAGAGAGAGAGAGAGAGAGAGAGAGAGAGAGAGAGAGAGAGCTGCTGGAATGCTGCACCAGCAACTTCACAATCTGCAATTCCTCCATATGCCTGGCTTCATCATCATCATCATCATCATTTATTTATATAGCGCCACTAATTCCGCAGCGCTGTACAGAGAACTCATTCACATCAGTCCCTGCCCCATTGGAGCTTACAGTCTAAATTCCCTAATATGGACACACACTCACACAGACAGACAGAGAGAGAATAGGGTCAATTTTTGATAGCAGCCAATTAACCTACCAGTATGTTTTTGGAGTGTGAGAGGAAACCGGAGCACCCGGAGGAAACCCACGCAAACACAGGGAGAACATACAAACTCCACACAGATAAGGCCATGGTCGGGAATCGAACTCATGACCCCAGTGCTGTGAGGCAGAAGTGCTAACCACTAGGCCACTGTGCAACCCATAAAAGATGCCTACACTTCAAAATGAGAAAGATAGTAAAGGATGGAGAGAGAGTGGGGGAAAGGCAGATAATGGAGTCAGTTAAATAGGGACCCAAGTTGCTGACACACATTATCACAGTGAATGCATTTTGTGTCATCATTAATTTGCTTGTAAATTATCCTCTACCTCAGCTCATTATCATCAACCAGCACCTCCAGAGGTTTTACTGCTATAGCTCTCCAGAATAAATGCAAACACAAACAGCAACCTAACTAGCTATACTTTTCTGTAGCAGCTTTCAATACATTTTCTGGTCAGCTGCAAACCTTTCGATGGCTCACCCACCGAACTTGAGTCTCTGCAAAAGTCACAGAAGTTGCATTATAGTTTAAAACTGGTGCATTCTACATCCTTTGGTAAGCACAAAAGTGAGAGTAGTCACTGGAATGAGGTCTGAGCTTGCCTGACAGGAAACAGGGCAAGAGATAGGTGCATATGTGAGAACCACCTACACTACACCACACCAGTATAAAAGAGGCTAGAAAACAATTTAAAAATGAAATGAAAATAAAAGTAAATTAAATAATTTATTTATTGCTTTCTGAACAGTATTTCCTAAAGCATGTGCCAACTTTGCCTTCTTGTCGGGTGATATTTGATAGCAACTCCTCCTTCTCTACGACTAGAAAGAGATTCATCAACCAAGACCTTCAACTGTTACCCCAAATAAAAAGAGTCTTTTAAAGGAGCACTTTTATTAATGGTGGTGGAAAGAAGTGTGGACGTGAATTAGAAAGATATTCACGGGGAGTTTGATTATTAAAAATACTAATTAATGATGGGATAATGTTCACCTGGCCAAGACTTTGGTGCAATTTATATAGTTAGCTTAAAGTGTAATATGTGCATCTTTGAGTGATGTTAATCATCTGTCTGGTTAGCCTTTAACTATTAAAGATACTTTGGTAGTCTCAGTCTTTTCATCTGTGATAACAATAACTGAAATTACAATGTTCAGAGCCTCAGAATTTTTCTCCATGAATGTTGGTGTTGTCATAGGTGAGGTCCTCTCCTCTGATAGGGTTACTTGTGGCTGTTATTGTGGTCTCTGCTTCATGTTCCCTACTCTACTCTGTCCTCCTTAAATGTTCATAGACTTACTACTGTCTCTTCTTCCTTTGTACATCATGTATTCTTTCACTCCCGCTAGTGCTGTCCTATCAGCTCACTGTTTGGAGTAAAAGTGTCCCTGTGTAAGTCTCTTTTTTCACTATTAACTTTACTATTGTCCCTCTCTTTAATCAAATATTCATCATCTCCATGTTTCTTATTACCTTTTGCTTCTATCTGTAACCTTACACCACTGTGTGGCTTGCCACACTACTGAATCCCCCATTCTTGTTATGTCTATCGACCTCTCTTTTACCCTTTATTTCCTGTCTAGCTCTTTTTCCTCATATCTGTTGTTAGGAATTCACAGGAGTTCGAGGTGATGTAGTAGTAAAACCAATATGGATTTTGTTGTATTTTACTGCATATAATTATAGTCTGAGCAACAAGCACATTGGATATTGCAGTAATCTATAAAACAGAAGGTATGGTCGCACACAAAAATTGGGACCATGCATCTATAGTGGGTACTCAATGTAACCTCACGAAAAAGATGGGGTGCACTCTAATATATACTTAAGTCATAGTCAAAAAAAGAAAGAGAGAGAGAGTAAATAGAGGCAGTCTGGTCACCAGAAAAATAGTATCAATTAAAACTAAATTTTATTAAATTCATGTTAAAACATCAGGTAAAGCGGCGAAATATAGATAAAAATGAAGATAGTGTGTGTGGTGTGTTAAAATACTAAGCACCCTGACGGTGGCAAATATAGGATTTCACAAAGGCCAATAGAATTGTATTGAGTTCATCCAAAATTCTCAATTAGTATCCAAAAACCATATAGATCTACATATGGCCTATTAATAGTATGCAACCTATATATATTAATCCCTATATAGTCAAGCTATGTCGGGGAAAATAATACCCCTATGTATGTATGTATGAACAACTATATATGACCATATAGTGGGAGTATATAGAGCTGGGAAGTTGAGATATATCACCTTACTATATGGCCAGTCACTGACAATACCAATAGAAAAAAGTGAATAGAATCCATAGACATATATATGGTGATGTTTAAAGGGAATATATTGCCATAGTGTTATCTTATATAACCCTTATTGCATATAGTCTATGGGCATTCATATTGATCACTAATTATATTTGTACTTGGCTGGCTATGCTGGCACGGTGTTCTTGAATAATCCTATATCAGGTCTAAGGAGTATAAGAACACTCAGTTTGCCAAACACCCGAGGGTAGAGGAGTGAAACGTGCACTTGCACGTATAGGATCATATGGTGTTTGTAAGATAACCTTATCCCTCTACGAGTGTACCGCCACTCTAACAGCTAGCGGAGTGTTACAGTGGTGTCTTCCCATTGTACCCCCACTCGGTTCATTCATACAATCATAGCTTATAATGTAAGTCACTGAATCCCAAAAAATGCGCTTAGTAATATGAGGATAAGTGATATGCCTATAGCGCTTATTGCTAAATATACGGGATTGCTGGCCGCGGCATACACAGCCGGGACCAGATGCCACTGTCGGGTGCTTGTGATGTCACATATGACGCCAAAGAGCCTCGACGTACGTTTCGCAACTGCTTTCTCACAGAGGTAACCCGAGCAACAGTCTCGGGGAGTTAAAATATGCACACCAACCAATCCCCTACCACGGAGATGATTGACAGAGGAAACAGCAAATCACGTTTCAGGATATGTTATATATATTGAAATCCACATTGACGGTATGTATAATATGAATCCTGCTTATTAACCCATAGTGGGTGATATGTATTATATTTAGTATGCCCAAAACCTGATCCTGCATAGAGACGTGTATTATTTGACCCATCCTCAGAGAAATCTTCATTCACAGGGAGTTGTACGTGAGAAATACATTTGTTTATTAATCTGCACGTTTGATAGATAATTACACATAGTAATAATAAAAACCATAGGAGTAGTACAGTGTAGAGGTTATAGATTAGTTGTCTCTAAATACTTACAAAGTGATCACAAAGATAATAGGAATGGTACAGCATAGAAACTTTTTTTAAGTCTTTTGAAAGTTTCTTTTGAAAAATAGAGTTCTCCTTATTGGCTCAGCATGTTCTCATAATGCCAAATATTAACCATTAAGTATTAAATAGGTCTTAGAGAACTATACAATAGTATTCCAAAAAATATATATATATAGTATAATAGAGAAGGAGATTTAAATTAAATTAAATTAAGTTTAGTTACATTTCATAGGAAGCTTGCGTAGCTGTTGTATTCAGTAAGTCCTAATGGGGAAAGTGAGTCAAGCAGAAAAATCCACTTGCATTCACGTTGAAGTAAACATTTGTCAACATCTCCCCCTCTAATACCAAGATTAATTCTTTCTATACCATAGCACTTTAAGCCACCCATATTGCAGTTGTGTTTGAGAAGGAAGTGTCTAGCAACCGGAGATAGTTGTTTCAAACGTTCTTTATCCCTCTGAGCATTCCTAATTGATCCTATGTGTTCTAAAATTCTCAATTTAAGTTTACGCTTGGTTTTGCCCACATAGATTTTACCGCAAGGGCATCTCAAGCCATAAACAACTCCGCTAGTGTTACAATTGATGTACTCGTTAATGACATGTGTACTCCCATATTTATCTGTGACCTGTAGTGTCTTTACCATATGGTCACATGCCCTACATGATCCACATCGATAGGATCCCTTAATGATGTCCTTTGGTTTCTTTTCTATAAAATGGCTCTGGACCAACTTATCCTTGAGATTTGCTGCACGTCTCCAGCTAAAGAGTGCTCTATCACCTAGAGCACTTTTTAAATCCTCATCGGCAAGTGGTAGTTGGAGAGAAGATCTTTATCAATTAAAAATCCTATTACGTAAACAGAATCAGATTTGGTGGGATTTAACAACCAACGAAAACTACCTTAAAAATTTACTGACCCCGCGAATCCTTCGTCCAAGAGTCTTCCCCTTGTATGAGCTGGCAACTCCGGATTTGAAAGTTGAGTGGGAAAATACCCTGCTCAAGTGCTCTAAGGATCTGATCCAGATTATACTCAAGCACGATACACTCATGCTAGATCAGTATTCTAAAGAAATAGAATTAATTAGCACTAAACTCAAGGATTTTGAGAATAATGAACAATTTGTACAAATATAATTAGTGATCAATATGAATGCCCATAGACTATATGCAATAAGGGTTATATAAGATAACACTATGGCAATATATTCCCTTTAAACATCACCATATATATGTCTATGGATTCTATTCACTTTTTTCTATTGGTATTGTCCGTGACTGGCTGTATAGTAAGGTGATATATCTCACCCTCCCAGCTCTATATACTCCCACTATATGGTCATATATAGTTGTTCATACATACATAGGGGTATTATTTTCCCCGACATAGCTTGACTATATATGGATTAATATATATAGGTTGCATACTATTAATAGGCCATATGTAGATCTATATGGTTTTTGGATACTAATTGAGAATTTTGGATAAACTCAATACAATTCTATTGGCCTTTGTGAAATCCTATATTTGCCACCGTCAGGGTGCTTAGTATTTTAACACACCACACACACTATCTTCATTTTTATCTATATTTCACCGCTTTACCTGATGTTTTAACATGAATTTAATAAAATTTAGTTTTAATTGATACTATTTTTCGGGTGACCGGAGTGCCTCTATTTACTCTCTCTCTCTTTCTTTTTTTGACTATGACCCAAGTATATATTAGAGTGCACCCCATCTTTTTCGTGAGGTTATATTGAGTACCCACTATAGATGCATGGTCCCAATTTTTGTGTGCGACCATACCTTCTGTTTTATATGATACTTGTTTTTCTGAGGTCTTTCTCAGTCTCTGTGGTCAGTACCAATAATTCGATACATTATATAAAGAAATTTTTGCTATAAATTTGAAATCTGATTAACAATCTGTAATCTAGCACACCAACCTCCTTCACTTCCATAATAATAATATATATATCGACCATGACTAGCTTCAATTTGAAAGCAGATCTTAACAAATGTCATGAGAAACGAAATGAGAATTTAGACTCTATATTTTTTGGAGGAAATGAAACCGATGCCGTATCGGCAAGTGGTAGTTGGAGAGAAGATCTTTATCAATTAAAAATCCTATTACGTAAACAGAGTCAGATTTGGTGGGATTTAACAACCAACGAAAACTACCTTAAAAATTTACTGACCCCGCGAGGTCTTCGTCCAAGAGTCTTCCCCTCGTATGAGCTGAGCACAATACACTCATGCTAGATCAGTATTCTAAAGAAATAGAATTAATTAGCACTAAACTCAAGGATTTTGAGAATAATGAACAATTTGTCCAGACATATGAAAAGAATAAAAAAGAATTAGAACAGTATGAAAAATTTATTATAGAGAGGAAGAGGTCAAAATTTGTACGTGACAAGAGAGATCACACTAGTGATATTATCTTTAAATGGAACACCAAATCTAATGGAAGAAAGGATGATAGAGAATTATCCACTAGTGATGATTCCTCAGATTTTGAAGCATCCGACAATAGTTTTGGGAATAGGCGACGTTATAGAAATAAGAGTAGACATATTCCTAAGGATGCAACAACTCTTTTTTTAGATCCAACCACGAGACTTCAGGAAGACAGAGGAACCCTAGATCCAAACGCATCAGGAGGGGGGGGGGAAGAAATTTACGGGACCGAAATCAGTGGGGGTGGAAGAACTCATACAGCTCAGAGAGACGACAGGGGAGGAGGAAGTAAATGAGACTACATCACTTCAAGTTATCAATCTTTCCAATAGAATACTCTTAGAACAACATACAAACCTTTTATCACGAGGCTTATCCTTTTCTCCAAATACTAGATTTGACAGGTTCAAGTGGGAGAAGGACCTGCATCTTTTCACGAGGAAGCTTAAACTCACAAAAATCTTCACCCAAAAAAGCTTGAGAAAAACTAATGGAGAAGAGATGAGGGAAAATGTAGATAGTCTGGACCAATCAATACGTCTCAACTCTCAAGAAGATTTGGAGGCTTTGGAAAATTTAGAAGATTTACTTTCGGAACAAAATAACCAGGAGGAATCTCCTGATTTATCTTCAAGTATTGCGAACTGTCCCCTAAGGACCATATGTAAGAAAAAATCTCAGTTCTTCCCCACTGATTATATGAGCCCCCAGATAGATACCTTCGAAAGGATGGTATCAAGAGACCTTGATAAATTAAGATCCAAATGTAGACATATGTCAAATGATAATCTTAGTGCTATGGAAAGACAGGCACTTGCAGAGATTATGGACTGGGGAGATGTAATTATCAAGCCCTCTGATAAGGGTGGTAATGTTGTGGTATGGCCTGTTGAAATGTACAGGAGGGAAATGGAAAGACAATTGAGTGATGGCAAGTGTTACAAACGACTCTTTTCAAATCCTATAACTGACTTTAAGACCAAATACGATCAGATAATCGAACAAGCATATAGGAGTGGTACTATAAATAAGACGGAATGGATCTTTTTGAAAGTGGATGACCCCAAGATTCCCACCATCTATTTGTTACCTAAGATTCACAAGAATAAAGAAATACCACCTGGGAGACCAATTCTGTCCGGCATATCTAGCCTGACAGAACAAGCCAGTATCTTTGTCGACGTTCATTTAAGAAAACATGTAATTAATTTATCCTCATATATCAAGGATACCTCAGACGTCTTAAAGCTAGTGGATGGTCTCTCTCTAGATGATGACGTGTGGATGTGCACAATAGATGTTGAGTCCCTATATACTAGCATAGGCCATCAAAATGGCATTGAAGCTGTCAAATTTTTCTTACGTTCTGAACAAGATCAAGATTTTAGTGCTTTATTGGTGGAACTCCTAGACTTTATTCTAAAGAAAAACTTCTTTGTCTTTTCTAACCGCTTCTACCTTCAAATTCGGGGCACGGCTATGGGGGCGGCCTGTGCCCCAACATTTGCTAATCTCTATCTTGGCAAATGGGAACAGGAAGTCGTTTTTGATGATGGAATGCGTATGTATACTGACCAAATTTTGTCGTGGGTCAGGTACATAGACGACATTGTGGTCTTTTGTAAGGGCAGCAAAGAACTTTTTTATCAATTCGTTAATGTCTTAAATGATAACCCAAATGATCTAAAACTTACCTTTAATATGAGTCAGGAGAAGATAGACTTTCTTGACATCACTATTTGGAAGAAATCAAATGGCCGCATTGAAACGGACCTTTTTAGAAAGTCCACAGCTACTAACAGTGTTCTCCATCATAGCAGCTTTCATTACCCCCCAGTCATTTGGAACATCCCTAGGGGCGAGTTCCTAAGATTAAAACGAAATTGTTCTAACCGTGTAGATTATGAGATTAGAGCTAAGGAACTCACGCTCAGACTGATTGAAAGGGGATATAGTAAAAGATCGATTAAGAGAGCTGCGAATGATGTTAGGGAAAAGGATAGAAATGCTCTAATCTATTCCTCTAAGGTACCAACTACTGGGAATCCCATCCGGTTTATAGGGGACCTCTGTAATGAATGGAGACAAATCCAGACCATCATCCAGAACAATTGGTCTATCCTTCTTCTGGATGAGGATTTAAAAAGTGCTCTAGGTGATAGAGCACTCTTTAGCTGGAGACGTGCAGCAAATCTCAAGGATAAGTTGGTCCAGAGCCATTTTATAGAAAAGAAACCAAAGGACATCATTAAGGGATCCTATCGATGTGGATCATGTAGGGCATTTGACCATATGAAAAAGACACTACAGGTCACAGATAAATATGGGAGTACACATGTCATTAATGAGTACATCAATTGTAACACTAGCGGAGTTGTTTATGGCTTGAGATGCCCTTGCGGTAAAATCTATGTGGGCAAAACCAAGCGTAAACTTAAATTGAGAATTTTAGAACACATAGGATCAATTAGGAATGCTCAGAGGGATAAAGAACATTTGAAACAACTATCTCCGGTTGCTAGACACTTCCTTCTCAAACACAACTGCAATACGGGTGGCTTAAAGTGCTATGGTATAGAAAGAATTAATCTTGGTATTAGAGGGGGAGATGTTGACAAATGTTTACTTCAACCCGAATGCAAGTGGATTTTTCTGCTTGACTTACTTTCCCCATTAGGACTTACTGAATACAACAGCTACGCAAGCTTCCTATGAAATGTAACTAAACTTAATTTAATTTAATTTAAATCTCCTTCTCTATTATACTATATATATATATTTTTTGGAATACTATTGTATAGTTCTCTAAGACCTATTTAATACTTAATGGTTAATATTTGGCATTATGAGAACATGCTGAGCCAATAAGGAGAACTCTATTTTTCAAAAGAAACTTTCAAAAGACTTAAAAAAAGTTTCTATGCTGTACCATTCCTATTATCTTTGTGATCACTTTGTAAGTATTTAGAGACAACTAATCTATAACCTCTACACTGTACTACTCCTATGGTTTTTATTATTACTATGTGTAATTATCTATCAAACATGCAGATTAATAAACAAATATATTTCTCACGTACAACTCCCTGTGAATGAAGATTTCTCTGAGGATGGGTCAAATAATACACGTCTCTATGCAGGATCAGGTTTTGGGCATACTAAATATAATACATATCACCCACTATGGGTTAATAAGCAGGATTCATATTATACATACCGTCAATGTGGATTTCAATATATATAATTTTTTTATACATCCCTTTGATTAGCAGTGTTAATTTTGAGACAGAGTATCTCATTAGATGTTAATATATCCTGAAACGTGATTTGCTGTTTCCTCTGTCAATCATCTCCGTGGTAGGGGATTGGTTGGTGTGCATATTTTAACTCCCCGAGACTGTTGCTCGGGTTACCTCTGTGAGAAAGCAGTTGCGAAACGTACGTCGAGGCTCTTTGGCGTCATATGTGACATCACAAGCACCCGACAGTGGCATCTGGTCCCGGCTGTGTATGCCGCGGCCAGCAATCCCGTATATTTAGCAATAAGCGCTATAGGCATATCACTTATCCTCATATTACTAAGCGCATTTTTTGGGATTCAGTGACTTACATTATAAGCTATGATTGTATGAATGAACCGAGTGGGGGTACAATGGGAAGACACCACTGTAACACTCCGCTAGCTGTTAGAGTGGCGGTACACTCGTAGAGGGATAAGGTTATCTTACAAACACCATATGATCCTATACGTGCAAGTGCACGTTTCACTCCTCTACCCTCGGGTGTTTGGCAAACTGAGTGTTCTTATACTCCTTAGACCTGATATAGGATTATTCAAGAACACCGTGCCAGCATAGCCAGCCAAGTACAAATATAATTAGTGATCAATATGAATGCCCATAGACTATATGCAATAAGGGTTATATAAGATAACACTATGGCAATATATTCCCTTTAAACATCACCATATATATGTCTATGGATTCTATTCACTTTTTTCTATTGGTATTGTCCGTGACTGGCCATATAGTAAGGTGATATATCTCAACTTCCCAGCTCTATATACTCCCACTATATGGTCATATATAGTTGTTCATACATACATACATAGGGGTATTATTTTCCCCGACATAGCTTGACTATATAGGGATTAATATATATAGGTTGCATACTATTAATAGGCCATATGTAGATCTATATGGTTTTTGGATACTAATTGAGAATTTTGGATAAACTCAATACAATTCTATTGGCCTTTGTGAAATCCTATATTTGCCACCGTCAGGGTGCTTAGTATTTTAACATACCACACACACTATCTTCATTTTTATCTATATTTCGCCGCTTTACCTGATGTTTTAACATGAATTTAATAAAATTTAGTTTTAATTGATACTATTTTTCTGGTGACCGGAGTGCCTCTATTTACTCTCTCTCTCTTTCTTTTTTTGAATATTGCAGTAATCAAAAGAAGACAAGTGAAAGAACAGGCTCTGAGGTAGTGTAGGGATGAGTCACAGCCAAAAGACAGTGGAGATAAACACAAGCTCTGTGGCAATGCAACAATATAACACTGTTTCTGTGGTAATGCAGGAATATAACAGTGTTTGTGGCAGTGCAGAAATATAACACTGTCTCTATGGCAATGCAGGAATATAACAATATCTGTGACAATGAAGAAATAATAACAGTCTTTGTGGCAATGCAGGTGTATAACAATCTTTACTGCAAATGCTCTGCAGAATGAGGAGTTATAATTATCACAGTACATGTATGAAAATACTGTGTAGAGCTATATGAAGAGTGTGCAAATGCAAAGCCAAATATCAGGAACCAGCAGACTAAGTTGAAATGCCAGGTGTCAGGAACAATTAGTTGCAAAGTCAGGTATCAGGATCAGGAAGCAATAAGTTACAAAGCCAAGTATCAGGAACCAGGAGACTGCTGAATGCAGAGCCAGAAACTTTTTGATGCAAGATCGGAAGCACACAGGAATCAGGAAGATAGGATGTTACACTATCAGGTGCAGGTCAGGTGAGAGCTTATAACGTTCAGCCTTCCAATTAACACTCAGAAGGAGACACACCTGAACTGTATTCCACCTCTGTACTTTTCCTCACAACCGTTTTTTCCTCTCACCCGATTACACCTCATTTATCTGGTTTTCTTTTCTGTTCCCTTATCATGCTATCAATGTTTCCTTCTCAACCTCCTAGTCTTTTAACCTGCTTGTCTCTTAATGTCAGCATCACTGAGTCTCTGCACATTTTATGTATTAAGGCACAGTCTTATGCATGTCAATATCATAATAATCTCCAGTTTTATACATTTACATATAATAACTTCCTATACCAACCTACACTACATGTATCCTGTATTATCCAGAAGCTTGACCCTATTAAAAAAAATTATATACTCTATATGCTGTATGTGGGAACTTGTCCTATAATGCAATAAAGCTTTATTTACCAAACGGTAAAAGATGGACATAACTAGAACTTTGGGGGGCTCCATTGCAAAATAGCATTCAAGCCCAATAAGTAAAGGAGTACAGAACAGACAATATGATGATCCGTTTTCAACCAGGTGTTCATGACAAAATTGTAGGTTAAATAAAAAAGGGGAAAGAAAACAAATGAGAATGGAAGGGGGGCATTCATACCCAAGGAGAATATGCATAAATACATATATAATACAAACAAAATAGAAATAAATTTAAGACTGCTAAAAAGTCAAGGGAAGGTGAGCATTAAAAGGAGTGGCCCAGTAAATGCTTTTTAATATTGGTTGATGATACCTGTCATAAATTCCATTCAGTAAATGTACCAAATTTGATTAATAACTTCTGATATTCACGGAACTAATGGCGTTTTCCAGTTTGCCACTAGCTGGCAGGTGGCAGCACTATATGACAAATAAGCTTTATTTGATGCTTAGTAATTTCCAGAGGAGCCAAAGATGGATGTAAAATTTAGGAGAAAGCCTAAGATCAACTTTGAGAATAATGTGTATCAAACCATTGATAGCCCTCCAAAACTCTTGTAGCTTCTGGCAAGACCACTGAATATGGATGAATCATCCAGGTTTTACATGTCCCATCCAGCAAACATCAGATATGGCAGCAAAAAACATACGGAATGAAGTATTCTTTAAAACATTACAATATGGATCTATTAAACAGTTGTTGGAACAAGGCAATATTCTACTGGTAGACAGACTAGAGAGAGCTGAACAGCTACTAGTGTTTTTCCATGTCATTGCAGAGATGCCCAGTCATGTAAACTATCAACTGTTGGCCAACCAGCCAGTGGCATAGAAGAGTAGCATAGGTAAAGATGGACAAATTGTTAGATAAAATTATCACAGGTAAGAACTTACAATACTATTATACAGATAGACACTACACTTCAATTTGCACAAAGTAAAGTTGTTTGGTTTAATGCTTTTTAGACTGGTGAACTTCTTTGGAAAGAGGCTAGAATTATGTATGTGGACAGAGTAGAAAGTAAAGTGGTAGATCCTCGGAGTTATGTGTAAGTGAAGTAAGATATAAGTAAAGTTGGCATAGAAGACATGACTAAAAGAGAAAAACCAGGCAAAGGAGACAAAATACTAACTAGAATGAAGAGTCAGATAAGCCAATAACAGACAGCCATAGATCTGAAGGTTAAAACCAGAGCAAGTAAATAGAGGGACTGACAGAGAAGAAACAGTAAAAGAATTGTGAAAAATAGGTAACAATGGAAGCCTACACAGTGGAAAGAATTTCTGCCTTAAAGTATTGAGAATATACCCTAGGGTCATCCATTTATGGCACAATATTTTTTCTTCATGATTTGCTCTCTAGCACACTGGGACTTCCAGGTTGTTGATGTGTACAGAGCAAGGGAGAAGAAAAATATACTAATTCCCAGAAGAGCTGTATAACAGCTACAGATACAAAAAAAGTACAGGATAGTAGATATGAGTAGTTCAGATTTGGTGAAATCCGACAAGAACCGACATTGGGGATCAATGAAAATGAGGCAAAACGTAATTTCCAGGAATTTTTGTTTGCAAAACTTTTGTACGTTTTGGATCAATGTCTTCTATATATAGCTCTCCCTCATTTTCTCAAGTGCCATTTTTGAACAGACAGCATATAGGAATGAGGTTAGCTGCAGTGCGTTCAGGATAAAAAAGGAAAATAGAAAGCAATATAATTGTGTTATTATTGTAAAGCTGTTCTGTAGAGATTAGTCATCTAGTAGTTTGCTGATCAATTGCTTTTAATTTCAATTCTTCAGAGACTTTAGAGTAGATGGACCAGTGGCTATTGGTTGTTGCTCATGCATGTTACAAGCCGTGGCGGTGCCTCTAACCTCCGCTACTTGCAATTCCTGTCTGACTGCGTCCCACCAGGACATCACTTCCAGTTTCACCCTGGCCATTGCTAAGACAATGGTCGGGACACTCTGCTGCTATTTGCCACGTCCCGGCATGAGGGATAGTCAGGCGCTTGCGCAAACTGTTTAATTTATTAATCAGCCTCTTGAGGCTAATTTACCTGCTGTGCTTCCTGGCTTCTGATTGGTTCATCTATGTATTAAAGGCAGGGATGGCTTAGCCTCCCTGCCAGTTATAGTGTTCAGTTCCTGATTACTGAACTGCTCTTATGTATTGTGCTGATTCCTGGATTGATTTTGGCTTGCTGGATTCTGATTTATTGCTGATGGCCCAGACATTTTGCTTGTGACTCAGATATCTTAGCTTTCTGTCGGCACTGACCTTTGCCTGAACCTTACCTCACTGCCTGCTTCTGTCCTTGGATCCCGGCTTATTCCTGACCATGGTATCTCCTGTCATCACTTCCTATACCAAGCTGCGGTGATATTCGTAAGCTTGCACTACACTGAGTTTAAGACCTGGGGGCATCTGAGTACCTGTGAGCGTAACAAGCTCTACAGGAGAGGTGGCTGCTATGTGTGAAGTCCTCTACATCTTGTTTTGTAAGCTTATGATAATCAGACATTAGCCGTAACATTATAACCGGCCAGTGAAGATATTTGAAAGGAGTTCCTTCCATGGATGACAGCTGGACATATCCTACTTCAGACCTGGTCCTGGTTGGTCAGATTCAATCTCTGTCTTAGATAGTTCAATGTTTATCGCGAGAAGCCTCTAGAACTTTGCAAGCCCAGCAGGCCTCCCTGGCACCCGCAGTGGAACCCAAATTGAATCTGGTAGACAGATTTTCTGGAGATAGCACCATATTATGCAACTTTAAAGAGAGTTGTAAGCTCTATTTTCGTCTCAGAACCTGTTTGTCAGGCTCGGAGCAACAAAGGGTCGGCATCATAATAGCTCTCCTCCAAGGTAACCCTCAGTTTTTAGCGTTCAGTCTTGCTCCTGCGAGTCCTGCTTTGCAGTCTGAATGCATTTTTTAATGCCCTGGGCCCTGAAGCAAGACCCACGCACTGCTGAGGAGTTTTGTGCAGAGTTTAGGTGATGATCCACTGATAGCGAGTGGAGTGACCCAGCGCTCCGGAGTAAATTCCGCCTATGACTCTCAGAACAAATTAAGGACTCTTTGGTGACATAACCTAGCTAGCTATATTGGAGAATATGATGTGGTTGGTAACCCTAGACAAGCCTGATGGGCTCTCTTTTTTACCCGTTTTAAGTTCTTAATCACCTTTTGACCAGGCTCTAAAAACATCAAGGCTGATGCAATGTCTCGGAGCTTCATGTCCTGTCAAGCTCCGCCTCGTGAGGCTTGGCCCATCATTCTGTCCTCTTCAATTCATGCTGGGTTGACCCAAGACTTTGGGGTTGCGCTTCGTCAATTACAAAGAATTGCCCCCTCTGAAACCCCTACAGACAGGTTGTTTATCGCAGTTTATCTTAGAAAAACAGTACTCGCTGAATGCCATGAAAACAAACTTGCTGGACATCCAAGAATATCTAAGACCATCGAAATCCTCTCACGTTGGGTCTGGTGGCCCACTTTGTCTTCCGATGTTAAGAGCTATATCCTTTCTTGTAAAGAATGCGCCAGAAGGAATTCCTCTAGAAGCCACCATTCGGGGTTAATTGATACACCAGTTAAACCATGGACACACCTCTCAATGGATTTGATTGTAGATCTACCATTGTCATCTAGCCACAATACCATATAGGTGGTCGTAAATCTCTTCAGTGAAATGGCCCAGTTTGTACTATTACCTAAACTACCTGATGCTCGAGCACTGGCCTAGTTGTTCGTTCAACATATTTTTCGGTCACAGTCTTTCTGAGACCATCGTCTGTGACCCTGGCTCCCAATTTGTCGCCCCTTTTGGAGATCTTTCTACAGCCTGTTGGAAATGAAGGTTAGCCTGTCATTTGTTTACCAGCCGCAATCCAAAGGCTAGATAGAAAAAACTAATCAGTCCCTGGAACAGTTCCTTCGCTTGTATATCTCTAAATTTCATGATAACTGGTCCTCTCTACTCTTGTGTGCTGAATTTACCTATAGCAATTCATCTCATTCCTCAACCCGCATTTCTCCATTTTTCTGCAACCTTGGTTTCCATCCCAGGGCGAAATCACTGTCCTCTATCATATCTCCTTGTTTTTCCAGAATTCCCTCTACTGCCTCATAGCTCAGAGCCATCTGGAAAAAAATCATTCTGCTTTGCCCCAGGCCTCCTTCAGATCTAAGTCCTTGTCGAATCATCATCATAGAGCTTTCTTCTTTAAAATCAGTGATAAAGTTTGGCTCTCCACTCGGAACATCAAGCTCAGGCAGCCTTGTAGGAAACGGACCTAGGTTCATTGTACCATTTACTATTATCAAGAAGATCAATCCCATGGCTTTTAGACTTAAACTGCCTTCCTTTTTAAAAAATCCAAACATATTCAATTGTTCTCTCTTGAAACCGGTTGTCTCTTCTAGTAAGTTCAATTTGTACAGATCACACAGACCGTGGCCAGTCAATATGGATGGAGACCACAAATTCATTATGGAAAAAAGTTTTGACTCCAAGAAAGTTCAAGAGCAAATTCATTTCCTAGTACACTGGAAACTACAGCCTGGAAGAACTATCTTGGGTTCCAAAGAAACACCTCCACGCTGACAAGCTCCTCAACCGTCAGCCGTAACAATACTTATATAATAATACTAGTATATAGCCTGAGTTAGATATTATTCTAAACTAAGTAGTATATTTTATGGAGAAAAATGGTGTGCTTTTGTTGTATGACTATTAGCAGCAGAAATTAAAAAAAAACAAATAGATTTATTTATTTAAAATTTAAAGTTTTTCTAGTGAAAGTAATCTTGTACGGGGCAGTGACATCTGAAATAATTTTGAAAAAACTGAGTGCTTGCGATCGAGGTTCAGCAGCAGCTGCATACCTCTATAAAAATGCTATATATTTTAATCGTTTCTATTTTTCAATACATGTCAATTTTGAAAGGATCGTTTAGTGACATCCATTTTGAAAAAAGGTTGCTTGCATGTGAGGTTCAGCATCAGCTGTACACCCCAAAGAAACACATTTTATTCTAATCTTTTCTATTTTTTAATACATGTCAATTCTGAAAGGGTCATTCAGTGACATCCATATTGAAAAAAGGGTGCTTGTATGTGAGGTTCAGTAGCAGCTGTATACCCAAAAAAAGCTATATATTTTAATCTTTTCTATTTTTTAATACTTTTTAATTTTGAAAGGGTCATTCAGTGACATCCATATTGAAAAACGGGTGCTTGCATATGAGGTTCAGTAGCAGCTGTACACCACCCCAAAAATGCATTTTATTCTAATCTTTTCTATATTTTAATACATGTCAATTTTGAAAGGGTCATTCAGTGACATCCATATTGAAATAGGGTGTTTGTGTGTGAGGTTCAGCAGCAACTGCACACCCCAAAAATATGCTATATATTCTAATCTTTTCTATTTTATAATACTTGTTAGTTTGTAATGGGTCTTTCAGTGACATCTATATTTAAAAAAGGATATTTGCATGTGAGGGGTTTTTTGGGCATTTTTGACATTCAGCAACCATATTTATAACATCTGCCATGACACTAATTGAAGCAAGCCCATTGGATGAATTGAACAATCGAAAAAACTTAGTGCAAACTGCTAGAGATAAAAATGTTGAAATGCTACGCACACACTAAATTTGGCACATTATACAGCATGTATCATGGAGAGTGAAGAGGCAGTAACTATCAGATGTATTTAGATGGACAGAGGCATCAGTAGATATTTAGACAAGTAGATACCTAATTGTAAAGCGCTATGTAATTTGCTGTTGCTATATAAATACATTTTGGTGATGATAGACGAAGGGGACTTATATATATTTATGGGGAGTGCTGAAAAATCAATACCCCGGGGGAAAATTTGTCAAACTCTGGGGTAAAGGGGACTGCCAAAGACTTGCAGTGGAGGTCGTCCCCAAGACCCATGTATATAAATTTGGAATGTATATAAATAATATTCATATGTTCCATTAGTGAAGTGTAAGAAAGATGTAAAACAGACAGTTCAGGTAGGCCAATAGTTGCCCTTCCCACACGTGTAATTATGTATAGTACTCACATTTATGCAGATTTGGTTGCCCAAAACATGTCTTGAAAATGCAATTGAAAATACACATGCTGAGGACATATTTTGGCCCTGGCAAAGAATACATGTAGAGACAGAGATATGATGACTGAAGA
Organism: Mixophyes fleayi; assembly: GCF_038048845.1. NCBI lineage: Eukaryota > Metazoa > Chordata > Amphibia > Anura > Limnodynastidae > Mixophyes > Mixophyes fleayi. Next base: position 167,516,039 of record NC_134403.1, on the reverse strand, counting down.
TTTATGCTCAGTGATGGAGTTAAAGAACCATATAGATTTATTCATTATTTTTATTTGAATGGGAAAAAGCAAATGCAACAATGACAAAATTACAAAATCCTTCATTAAGACATTACGCTGCAGACCAGGGGAAGGCTGGTAAATTTTAGCCCAAGGCGCAAGACTCGACTCAGCAGCCTATTAGGGACATTTAAAGGAAAAAATGCAGGTGACCCAGTGACCCAGCCCAAGGTAGCCCACTAATGGACCAGCCAAAGGAGCATGTGCCCCCCTGTCCCCAGCCCAGCCTGCCCCTGCTGCAGACTTTGGACAAAATTAGTGAGAATCAGGACAGTTGTGAAGGAATCATATTAGAAAATTGTCTGGAAAATGACTGGAAAAGTATATTAATGCTGTAAATAGTAATATAGGAACAAAAACAGCTCAAAATGACTTTATTGTACCTATAATTCACCATTTTTAATTAAATTCAGATCCAAAACCAAAACCTTTTGCAATTTTTGGCAAAACCTGTCACAAAGTCAAAACACTAACACGTTTTAGAACTAAAACCAAAACCAAAACACGGGAGTCAGAACACATCTCTACAGGATAGTAGGCAAAGCCAGAAAATACAGATTTAGGACAGAAAGATAAACAACAGACAAGAATAAGATGATGGTCAGGACAATAGACAGATCCCTCAGACTGAGACGGGTGCAAGATTCGGAACGATTGTCTAAGATATAACAGAGTAATCAGATAAAGTGGGAGGGGTTGGTGCAATCGGAGCTCCATGCATACTAGGGATTGTACACAACCAAGAGGAAAGACAAGATATATAGCATAAAGGGGATGAAACAATGGTACCAGGGCATATAGAGTGGAGGCTAAGTAGCTATTTCCGCAGCGCTGTACAGAGAACTTACTCACATCAGTCCCTGCCCCATTGGGGCTTACAGTCTAAATTCCCTAACACACACAGACTAGGGTCAATTTGTTAGCAGCTAATTAACCTACCAGTATGTTTTTGGAGTGTGAGAGGAAACCAGAGCACCCGGAAGAAAACCACACAAACATGGGGAGAACATACAAACTTCTCACAGATAAGGCCATGGTCCGCAATTGAACTCATGACCCCAGTGCTGTGTTGTATGTTGTCTGGTAATCTTCTAGCCCTAATCTCCAAATTATCTCATTTTATTTCATTTCATTTCATTTAATCTCATAATCCACTTGTGAATGACATTTGGGAGGGAGAGGGGGGGTCAAAACTGTGACAAGGACCAGGCAAAAGGGAAGACGTCACAAACCCCTAAGTTTGCATAAAATAAACCTGGTTATATGAGATGAGCGCACTCGGATTTCGTGAAACCGAGCCCACCCGAACGTTCGGATCCGAGACAGATCCGGGTATTGGCGCCAAATGAAAACCTGAAACCGAGGCTCGGAGTCATAATCCCGCTGTCGGATCTCGCGATACTCGGATCCTATAAATTCCCCGCTAGTCGCCGCCATCTTCACTCGGGCATTGATCAGGGTAGAGGGAGGGTGTGTTAGGTGGTCCTCTGTCCTGGTAGATCTCGTGCTGTGCTGTTTAGTTCTGTGCTGTGCTGTGCTGTGCTGTGCTGTGTTCTGTTCTGCAGTATCAGTCCAGTGGTGCTGTGTGCTGTGCTCTGTCAATTTTGAGTTCAGTGGTGCTGCTGGGTCCTGTGCTGTGTCCTGTTCAGTCCAGTCGTGCTGCGTCCTGTGGTCTGAGCATCTAAGGGCATAGTTATTTCCCCATTATTCCCAAGTGTTTAAAAAATTAAGATAAAGTTATAAAAAAAAATACAAAAAAATAATTTAAAAAAAAATTAATTACAACAAAATTTGCAAAACCAATCCTGCAGTATAAGCCCATTGGTACTGCAATATTACCAAGTTCACACATTCTGCAGTATCAGTCCAGTGGTGCTGTGTCCTGTGCTCTGTCCTTCTGAGTTCAGTGGTGCTGCTGGGTCCTGTGCTGTGTCCTGTTCAGTCCAGTGGTGCTGTGTCCTGTGCTCTGTGCTTCTAAGGGCATAGTTATTTCCCCATTATTCCCAAGTGTTTAAAAAATTAAAAAAAAATTATAAAAAAAAATACAAAAAAATAATTAAAAAAAAAATTAATTACAACAAAATTTGCAAAACCAATCCTGCAGTATAAGCCCATTGGTACTGCAATATTACCAAGTTCACACATTCTGCAGTATCAGTCCAGTGGTGCTGTGTCCTGTGCTCTGTCCTTCTGAGTTCAGTGGTGCTGCTGGGTCCTGTGCTGTGTCCTGTTCAGTCCAGTGGTGCTGTGTCCTGTGCTCTGTGCTTCTAAGGGCATAGTGATTTCCCCATTATTCCCAAGTGTTTAAAAAATGTAAAAAAAGTTATAAAAAAAAATACAAAAAAATAATTAAAAAAAAAATTAATTACAACAAAATTTGCAAAACCAATCCTGCAGTATAAGCCCATTGGTACTGCAATATTACCAAGTTCACACATTCAGCAGTAAAAGTCCAGTGGTACTGCAATATTACAAAGTTCACACATTCTGCAGTATCAGTCCAGTGGTGCTGTGTCCTGTGCTCTGATTTGCTCTGTGTTCAAAAATTGAAGAGAGTTATGCTGTCAGCAACAAAACAGCAAACAACTCTGCCTTCTAAAGAGAAATTATCACAAATCCCCAAGGCGAGTCCAAGGGTGTTGGTGGTTGTCAAGCCTGACCTTCCCATCACTGTACGGGAAGAGGTGGCTCGGGAGGAGGCTATTGATGATGTAGCTGGCGCTGTGGAGGAACTTGATGATGAGGATGGTGATGTGGTTAACGAAAATGAGGCACCAAGGGGGGAAACAGCTGATGTCCATGGGATGAAAAAGCCCATCGTCATGCCTGGTCAGAAGACAAAAAAATGCACCTCTTCGGTCTGGAGTTATTTTTATCCAAATCCGAACAACCAATGTATGGCCATATATAGCTTATGTAAAAGCTCAAATAAGCAGGGGTAAGGATCTTGCCCACCTAGGGACATCCTCCCTTATACGTCACCTGAATAACCTTCATAGTTCAGTGGTTAGTTCAGGGACTGGGGCTAGGACCCTCATCGGTACAGGGACACCTAAATCCCATGGTCCAGTTGGATACACACCAGCAACACCCTCCTCGTCAACTTCCTCCACCATCTCCATCAGATTCAGTCCTGCAGCCCAAGTCAGCAGCCAGACTGAGTCCTCTTCAATACGGGATTCATCCGAGGAATCCTGTAGCGGTACGCCTACTACTGCCACTGCTGCTGTTAGTCGGTCATCTTCCCAGAGGGGAAGTCGTAAGACCGCTAAGTCTTTCACAAAACAATTGACCGTCCAACAGTCATTTGCCATGACCACAAAATACAATAGTAGTCACCCTATTGCAAAGCGTATAACTGCAGCTGTAACTGCAATGTTGGTGTTAGACGTGCGCCCGGTGTCCGCCATCAGTGGAGTGGGATTTAGAGGGTTGATGGAGGTATTGTGTCCCCGGTACCAAATCCCGTCGAGATTCCACTTCACTAGGCAGGCGATACCAAAAATGTACAGAGAAGTACGATCAAGTGTCCTCAGTGCACTAAAAAATGCGGTTGTACCCACTGTCCACTTAACCACGGACATGTGGACAAGTGGTTCTGGGCAAACGAAGTGTCACGGGCACTAGGAGTCTTTACCCAGGGATCACCAGGTGATAAGCTTACCAGAGCAGTATAGATGGTAATATGGTACTCTGGTAGCGGGGTGATCACGGAACAGGAGACAGCAGATGATAGAGATGCTCGGGAAAGTCTATGACTAGCAGCACTGGTAATGTATATGTAGTAATACACGAGGAACTGAATGGACAAAGGACACGTGAGGGTAGTCAGTGGTCTGTGATAGCAAGTTGTACCACTGCTATAGTGAGGAGGAATGTCCAACAGCAACGAGGAGGTGATGAGAGTCAGCGGTCTGCGTTTAGCAAGTTGTACCGCTGTCTGGGTGAAGGAATGGAATCCTGGTGAAGGTATCCGGGGAGTCAGTGGTCTGCGTTAGCAAGTTGTACCACTGCTATGTGAGAGGACACTGGAACAGGTGATACAGGAAACAGGAATCAGTGGTCTGTATCTAGCAAGTTGTACCACTGAATATATATGTAAGGAGGAGCACGGGGAGAGACTGCAATACAGAGGATACACGGGCACCTTGAACTTGATCCACAATGACATGCACAATATAGTAATGACTGAACAGCACTGCAATAATACAAAGTCACAGAAACTTTCCGGGCAAAAGATAACACAGTCAATGATGGCAAAAGTCTCAGTGGATAGTAAGCTCCAGAGGAGAACAACTCAGTCCAGCAAGATATGCAATACACCAGCACAGTCAATGAGAAGTATGCATACCGTGATTCAGGAGCAGGCTGTCAGACAGGAGTGCAGAGATACCTGAACGGCTGGAGGCCGGCAGGATGAAGTCCCTGGAGGGTGAAGCGGTAATCAAGTAGGTGCAGCGCACAGGTAGGTAGACCAGCAGGGATAGCACAAATACTCAGGAAGCAGTAGTATGTAGAACTGGACTCCTGGAGGACCCTGAAGAGTAGCGATGGTCTAGATGAGATGAAAGCAGCGAGGCGTAGATCCGATGCAGACTGGCGAGTAGACACCAGCAGGAACACTGAGAAGCACGGGGAGCGGATCAGCTGCTGCAGACACGAGTAGAACTGAGGAGTAGCAGCCAGCAGGACTCTGCAGGCACACAGAGGCAGCGGATAGAAACCAGCAGGTGCAGCTACGATGAAACTCGGGAGAGTAGAGCTGAGCTGGAACTGTTGATCACGGAGAGCAGCGGATAGGAATCAGCTGGTGCAGTCTCGAGGAAACACAGGAGAGTTGAAGTGGACTGAAGACTGTAGTGCACGGAGGCAGCGGATAGGAATCAGCTAAACAGTCACGATGAAACACAGGAGAGTTGAAGTGGTCTGAAGACTGTAGTGCACGGAGGCAGCGGATAGGAATCAGCTAAACAGTCACGATGAAACACAGGAGAGTTGAAGTGGTCTGGAAACCACAGGAGGGTTGGAGTGGTCTGGAAACCACAGGAATCAGCAGCGCTGAATACACGAGGAAACACAGGAACACCTTCAGAGGCTCATGGGGAATGAGACTCCAAGATCAGGCAACGAGGTATGGAACTCAGGTGCTATAAATAGGGAGTGTTGCCTGATCAGCCAATTAACTAAAAGGAACATGAACTGAAGGTTTGAAAGAGCTGCGCATGCGCAGACCCTCAGGATGGTGGACGGCCACGGTTCCTAAACATACGGGAAGAAGCACTCACAGTCTGGTGAGTGACACGAAGGACTATATGACTGTGACAGCCCACTGGGTAGATGCATCCCCTTCCGCAGCAACAGCAACAGCTGCATCAGTAGCAGCATCTACAAAATGGCTGCTCGTGCAAAGACAGGCAACATTGTGTATTACAGGCTTTAATAAGAGGCAAAACGCTGACAACATATTAGAGAAAATGAGGGAAATTATCTCCCAGTGGCTTACCCCACTTAGACTCTCATGGGGATTTGTGGTGTCAGACAATGCCAGTAACATTGTGCGGGCATTAAATATGGGCAATTTCCAGCACATCCCATGTTTTGCCCACACCATTAATTAGGTGGTGCAGCATTACCTCAAGAGTGACAGGGGTGTGCAGGAGATGCTTGCGGTGGCGCGCAAAATTGCTGGACACTTTCGGCATTCAGCCAGTGCCTACTGCAGACTAGAGGCACATCAAAAAACCATGAACCTGCCCTGCCATCACCTCAAACAAGAGGTTGTGATGCGCTGGAACTTCACCCTCTATATGCTGCAGAGGATGGAGTAGCAGCAAAAGGCCATTCAGGCCTACACAGCCACCTACGACATAGGCAAAGGAGTGGGGATGCGCCTGAGTCAAACGCAGTGGAGACTGATTTCCGTGTTGTGCAAGGTTCTCCAGCCGTTTGAACTTGCCACACGAGTAGTCAGTTCCGACACTGCCAGCTTGAGTCAGGTCATTCCCCTGATCAGGCCGTTGCAGAAGCAGCTGGAGAAAGTGAGGGAGGAGCTGGTAAACCATTGCGATTACACCAACCATGTAGCTCTTGTGGATGTAGCCCTTCGTACGCTTTGCCAGGATCCGAGGGTGGTCACTCTTTTAAAGTCAGAGGAATACATTCTGGCCACCGTGCTCGATCCTCGGTTTAAAGCGTATGTTGTGTCTCTGTTTCCGGCTGACACAAGTCTACAGCGGTGCAAAGACCTGCTGGTCAGAGATTGTCCTCTGAAGAGGACCGTGACATGCCAACAGCTCCACCCTCATTTTCTTCCACATCTATGGCTGCGAGGAAAAAGCTCAGTTTTCCTAAAAGAGCCGCTGGCGGGGATACTGATAACATCTGGTCCGGACTGAAGGACCTGCCAACCATTGCAGACATGTCTACTGTCGCAACATTTTTTTTCTACTGTCGCTGCATTGGATGCTGTCACAATTGAAAAAATGGTGGAGGATTATTTTGCTGACACCATCCAAATAGACATGTCAGACAGTCCATATTGTTACTGGCAGGAAAAAAAGGCAGTTTGGAAGCCCCTGTACAAACTGGCTCTATTTTACCTGAGTTGTCCCCCCTCCAGTGTGTACTCGGAAAGAGTTTTTAGTGCAGCGGGGAACCTGGTCAGTGAGCCGCGAAGGAGGTTGCTTCCTCAGAACGTTAAAAAAATGATGTTTATAAAAATGAATAATCAATTCCTCAATGAAGTACAGCACTGCCCTCCAGATAGTACAGAGGGACCTGTGGTTGTGGAGTCCAGCGGGGACAAATTGATAATGTGTGAGGAGGAGGAAGTACACACTGTAGGGGGAGAGGAATCAGAGGTTGAGGATGAGGACGACATCTTTCCTCAGTAGAGCCTGTTTAGTTTGTACAGGGAGAGATGAATTGTTTTTTTGGTGTGGGGGCCAAAACAAACCAATCATTTCAGCCACAGTTGTTTGGTAGGCCCTGTCGCTGAAATGATTGGTTTGTTATAGTGTGCATGTCCTATTTCAACAACATAAGGGTGGGTGGGAGGGCCCAAGGACAATTCCATCTTGCAACTCTTTTTTTGGCATTATGTGACCATTCAACAGTCGTTTGCCATGTTCAAAAAGTAAAACAAAATGTCAACAAATTCAAAAAATTAAACCAAAAGTAAAATGCCCTGTCATTATATAAAACAAGAGCTATTGACGTGCTAGAATTACTGTAGTGTTTATATGTTATAAACACTACACTTGGAAGTTGGAGGAGGTATTGTGGCCCCGGTACCAAATTTAGTACCGGGGCCACTCCACTATGCAGTCCAGATAGAGGTGTATCAGATATTAAACAACGTTGACTGTTGCTGCAAAATTTTTAAATAATATTGTGTGGAACACTACACTATGCAGTCCATAAACTTTTTTGGTCCATAAACTTTTTTTGGTGCGATTCAGACCAGTTCAGGGTTTTTAAATTATATTGTGGTGACCACTCCTCTACGCAGTCCAGGTACATTTTTTGGTGCGATTCAGACCAGTTCAGGGTTTTTAAATTATATTGTGGTGACCACTCCTCTACGCAGTCCAGGTACATTTTTTGGTGCGATTCAGACCAGTTCAGGGTTTTTAAATTATATTGTGGTGACCACTCCTCTACGCAGTCCAGGTACATTTTTTGGTGCGATTCAGACCAGTTCAGGGTTTTTAAATTATATTGTAGGGACCACTCCTCTACGCAGTCCAGATAAATTTTTTGGTGCGATTCAGACCCGTGGAGGGTTTTTAAATTATATTGTAGGGACCACTCCTCTACGCAGTCCAGATAATGTTTTTGGTGCGATTCAGACCCGTGGAGGGTTTTTTAATTATATTGTAGGGACCACTCCTCTACGCAGTCCAGGTACATTTTTTGGTGCGATTCAGACCAGTTCAGGGTTTTTAAATTATATTGTGGTGACCACTCCTCTACGCAGTCCAGGTACATTTTTTGGTGCGATTCAGACCAGTTCAGGGTTTTTAAATTATATTGTGGTGACCACTCCTCTATGCAGTCCAGGTACATTTTTTGGTGCGATTCAGACCAGTTCAGGGTTTTTAAATTATATTGTGGTGACCACTCCTCTACGCAGTCCAGGTACATTTTTTGGTGCGATTCAGACCAGTTCAGGGTTTTTAAATGATATTGTGGTGACCACTCCTCTGCGCAGTCCAGGTACATTTTTTTGGTGCGATTCAGACCCGTGGAGGGTTTTTAAATTATATTGTAGGGACCACTCCTCTACGCAGTCCAGATAAATTTTTTGGTGCGATTCAGACCCATGGAGGGTTTTTTAATTATATTGTAGGGACCACTCCTCTACGCAGTCCAGGTACATTTTTTGGTGCGATTAAGACCAGTTGATGGTTTTCTTATTATATTGTGGGGACCACTCCACTACGCAGTCCAGAAAGTTACCTCGTTGCAACGTTTTGGACTAATAACAATATTGTGAGGTGTTCAGAATACACTGTAAATTTGTGGAAATGATTGTTATTGAGTGTTATTGAGGTTAATAATAGCGTAGGAGTGTAAATAACCCCAAAAACTTGATTTTTGAACTTTTTATGCTTTTTTTTAAAGAAAATCTGAATCCAAAACCTTAAATCCGAACCAAAACCTTTCGGCAGGTGTTTTGCGAAACAAATCCGAACCCAAAACCTCAAGAAAATCCGAATGGAAAACACAAAACACGAGACACCAAAAGTCACCGGTGCACATCCCTACTTATAATGCACATACGCACACTCCCCTATATTACGCATAATAAATTAACATTTTTAAATGTTAGAGTAAATGTAAAATACATTCTGGACAAATTATTAAAAAACTAATTTTTATTATGGCAAAAAAAATCACCTGGCAACAGACATCTTGCTGAGGAAGCACAAAATCATCCGTTAACAGATGAGAAGTATGAAAATTGAGCGACGTTTCAAACCCTCATCCAAACCATTCTATAGTAACACAAGTGTCTATGAGCAAATGAAAGACCTCGAGAGGCTGCTGTTATGATATTTTTATTGTTAACTAGATCTCTTTTCCTATTCAGGGTTAAGCTTATTTTATAACAGCAGAACTCAATTCATTCTAATATAGTCAATTATCCTAAGCAATGGGCATAAGCTATGCATCCTGAGGCAATATGCAGCTTTATGAATGGTAGCTCACGTATAAAAGCTTAAATATAATATAATCATAAATGTGAGCCTATACATGACAGGGAGACAGTTAGTGTATGCAATTAGATGCTACACCCTGTAGGAAGCAGAGAGTGGATGAGGGTCACCATTTGTACAAAAAAGCAGTCACAGCTGCTGCTATACATTTTATTACAGAACCCATATTAGCTCATGAATTGATACTGAAAAGGTGGGAATTGTATTTAATGACAAGCTACCAGGTTCCAAGGTTATTTAGATATGCTTTCCATCTGTAGCAGGTGCAGCCGCCACAAACACATTTTCTTTTTCATTTCTTCTTCCTGCCCTCTCTCATCTTGACTGATCAGCACATTTATGCAACACCAGACCACTCAGGCTGTGTGAAGAGCCCTTAGCCATTTAACTCTCTAAAGCTGGAGATTTCCTTGCATAATGAACATACAGGTAAGTATTTCAAGAGGTAGAATAATATGATCCAGATGAAATTCAGGGCCAATATATCATACTCCACAGATGATCACGGAAGAGCAACTATTCAGTTTTGCTTCATGACATTTATCCTGAGCTCTCTGCTTCGGATTGCTGGGTTAATACATGCTGCCAGGCAGCAGACATTATTATCAGTTTCTTAACCCTTTGCTGCAGGATGGCTTAATAATTCTTTACACTGTTACTTTGACCCTGAGAAATGGGATTGGTGACACAGAGAGAAATAAGGGATATGTGTTAGGCTGAATCCTGACAGCCTCACACTGAGAAACATTTCCAAATGGATTGTCACACTATATGAAAAAAAAAAACCAGTAGTGGGCTACCATGGTAAACGGATGGAAGGTTTTTTGATGCTCATGTTCTCTTGTCAAGAGAGGGATTGTAAATAAGAAACCCATAATGTTATGCTAATATCTCCCAGCAATGGTGCCAAATACTTTATGCTTACAGTGTGATGGTCGTAAACAAATAACCTGCTAATATTGCTGGAACTAATGATTTCCTCAAACAGCATTTTAACAGTTCCAGTCTCATTATGATGCTACTTTTGTGTGGAACATATATGCAGATTGGTTCTACATGGATGCATGCCTGCAGGGTAATATGTGACAGTGGAGAAAAAGCATTTGGTAGTTAGTCATTGGCAGTTTGTTCAGGTTTTCTACTAATTATAATTTCCTTGACAGACCACATCAACTACTGGATTTTAAAGACTTGTCTTTGTAAGGTTTTTTTTTATCCCTGACAATATCAGAACCATTTATGTGGCTCTATATCTTACTTGCCTACTTTTTGGACTGGAGGGGAGGGCAAGGGAGGAGTGCAGAGGCATAACAAAGCTCCCAACATGCTGTCCCAGGCAGCGGGGCAGCGAGCGTGGCCATGTGGAGACAGGGTGTGGTCATATCTCCAAAAGACTGGCTAGCGCTGTAAAGTGCTAGGCTACCTTTAGATATCTCCCTTCCCCAACATTCCCACCCACGGGACAAACATGTGTTAATGGGCGGGGCTGTGGTACAAAGCCCTAAAATTGTAACTGTACCGCTGTAATCAGGATAGTCATGATGATGCGATTTGTGTTATCATGACTCCGTCTTTCACTGCACAATGACACGATTCACATAATCCTGCAGTGGAGGGCATAACATGGTGACACAATTTGTCTCAAATCCCGTCATTGAAGCCCCTGCTCACTTCCAAAGAAAGTTATATGGGATCCAGAAGGATGGCCTACACTCCTTGGAGTCTGGGAGAACTCTACGAAAGTTGGGAGCCTCCCAGACCTTTTCAGAGAGTAAACAAGTTTGCTCATATGCCCTGTATGTTGGATGTGCACTAATTCTCAGAATATGTTCTTATTGCATATACATATGTCTTTATTGTACAAGCTGTGTCATTTATTATTTCTTTAAATTTAATTTATCAAGTACAATAACATTATTATATCTGATGTGCAATTATATTAAGATACCCCCTTCCTTTCCTCACACATTATAGTAACAAACCCAGTCTCCCTTCACTCAGATATACCTTGTTTTATCTGTGCTGTGTAAGATAGGCAGGTTCTTCTGTTTGCTTGTCTTGCAGCTCTGCACACATGGGTTGTCACCTGTCAAGTTGTGCGCGTCCCATGAGACACCGGGAAGTGGGTGGGGGTTCATAAAATCCGTGGCCAAATAAATGAGGGTGGTTGGTCCTGAAGGAGGGGCGAGCCACCAACTATCACACTGTCTCCCTGCCAGCACTGGTCCGGGGATGGCCCTGACCGTACACCGCCCACTTAATTCGGCCCTGCCCTTACTCCCTTACATACATGTTGAGCAGTGTGCTTGATAGAAGTTTCTTATAAAACCTTCTTGCTTGTCAGGTGATCAAAACTTTCTTCCTGTGTTTTAGGCATGCTGCCAATGTTAAGAAGTCCCCTTTACTCTCACCTGAAACTCTAAGCCCAGCTCACTTGTGGGTCCTCACCAGAGTTACCACATGAGATTTACGCTTTGACTTTGCATATCCTATCCTGACATGGACTGCAAGATGGGGAAAGTGTCATGTAATTTGACTGTCTGAGGACATCCAAATTCCCGCATACATAAATGAATAAACAATGGTAGGGAAAGATTTGTGTATTCTGGCCTTCTGAGGACATTCGCATGCACACATACACGACACTTAGCCATGGAGTCTACAGACCTGTTCAACCACTTTGCATCATTTCAACAAGTTTGATCCCTCTTTAAAGCTGTTATAAGGATCTTTATGTAGAATGTCACCCCCAAACAGTTCTGATCTTTCAGTATGGATAGTTCAGCCATGAGGCATGCAACAAAATCTCGCTTTTCGGGCAACTGGTATGTCTGTATAAACCTCTTCAGGTGTTTCTCCACAGCCTGGACCTCCTCTCTGTCCCAGAATTTCCTCTGCACTTCTTGCAACCTTAAAGGAAGTAGAGTGGTCCATTATGGCTCCACAAAATACAGAGAAGGCAAAGTTCTTCTGCCTAGCAAAACTGTGTGCTACTGTCACTCACCAGACTGTGAGTGCTTCTTCCCGTGTGTTGAGGAACCGTGGCCGTCCACCATCCTGAGGGTCTGCGCATGCGCAGCCCTTTCAAAACCTTCAGTACCTGTCCCTTTACTTAATTGGCTGATCAGGCAACACTCCCTATTTAAAGCACCTGCTGTCCATACCTCGTTGCCTGATCTTGGAGTCTCATTCCCCATGAGCTTCTGAAGGTGTTCCTGTGTTTTCCTCGTGTATTCAGCGCTGCTGATTCCTGTGGTTTCCGACCACTTCTACTCCTATGGTTTCCAGACCACTTCAACTCTCCTGTGTTTCATCGTGACTGTTAGCTGATTCCTATCTTGCTGCCTCCGTGCACTACAGTCCTCAGACCACTTCAACTCTCCTGTGTTTCATCGTGACTGTTAGCTGATTCCTATCCGCTGCCTCCGTGCACTACAGTCCTCAGACCACTTCAACTCTCCTGTGTTTCATTGTGACTGTTTAGCTGATTCCTATCCGCTGCCTCCGTGCGCTACAGTCTTCAGCTCATCTCAACTCTCCTGTGTTTCCTCGAGACTGCTACAACTGATTCCTATCCGCTGCTCTCCGTGCTCAACAGTTCCAGCTCAGCTCTACTCTCCCGTGTTTCATCGTGGATGCACCTGCTGGTTGCTACCCGCTACCTCCGTGTACCTGCAGAGTCCTGCTGGCTGCTACTCCTCAGTTCTACTCGTGTCTGCAGCAGCTGATCCGCTCTCCGTGTTTCTCAGTGTTCCTGCTGGTGTCTACTCGCCAGTCTGCATCGGATCTGCGCCTCACTGCTTTCATCTCGTCTAGACCATCGCTACTCTTCAGGGTCCTCCAGGAGTCCAGTTCTATATACTACTGCTTCCTGAGTATTTGTTCCCCTGCTGGTCTACCTACCTGTGCGCTGCACCTACTTGATTACCGCTTCACCCTCCAGGGACTTCGCATCCTGCCGGCCTCCAGCCGTTCAGGTATCTCTGCACTCCTGTCTGACAGCCTGCTCCTGAACCACGGTATGCATACTTCTCATTGACTGTGCTGGTGTATTGCATATCTTGCTGGACTGAGTTGTTCTCCTCTGGAGCTTACTATCCGCTGAGACTTTTGCCATCATTGACTGTGTTATCTTTTGCCCGGATAGTTTCTATGACTTTGTATTATTGCAGTGCTGTTCAGTCATTACTATATTGTGCATGTCTTTGTGGATCAAGTTCAAGGTGCCCGTGTATCCTCTGTATTGCAGTCTCTCCCCGTGCTCCTCCTCACTCATATATTCAGTGGTACAACTTGCTAGAGGCAGACCACTGATTCCTGTTTCCTGTGTCACCGGTGCCAGTGTCCTCTCACATAGCAGTGGTACAACTTGCTAACGCAGACCACTGACTCCCCAGATCCCTTCACCTGGATTCTATTCCTTCACCCAGACAGCGGTACAACTTGCTAATCGCAGACCGCTGACTCTCATCACCTCCTCGTTTCTGTTGGACATTCCTCCTCACTATAGCAGTGGTACAACTTGCTACCGCAGACCACTGACTACCCTTACGTGTCCTTTGTCCATTCAGTTCCTCGTGTATTTCTACATATATATTACCAGTGCTGCTAGTCATAGACTTTCCCGAGCATCTCTATCATCTGCTGTCTCCTGTTCCGTGATCACCCCGCTACCAGAGTACCATATTACCATCTATACTGCTCTGGTAAGCTTACCACCTGGTGATCCCTGGGTAAAGACTCCTAGTGCCCGTGACAGCTACATCTACCTGTGAAAGCCATAGCTGGGCACTGGTCCCGTGTTGCCAGTTCCATACACCACCTCTCTTCTGATGTGGAAGTGTCGACTAAATGCTTGGCCACTTGTCACTCTGTCACGAGGGATTGCTCATCATCCCACATGTCGCTCTGTAGCTGGACCAGTTCTGAAAAGAAACAGATATGAAAATGACTGAGGTCAAAGTCAAAAGCATCAGACACCAGATTTTCCACTTACTGTCCGGATCAATGTGCATCTCGTCCAAATTTTTGCCTTTGAATTCAGCCAGTTTGCCATTCTCGAGAGCCATTAACAGTTTGTTGATCTTGGCGAGTTAGAGGGTACCTTCTGGAAGCCAGTGCACCCTGATGTCATGCCCAAGAAAGTCTGCCAACTGATCCAGTTCTGTGTCGTTTAGATTGAGGACCTTCAAGAGAGTGGCAATGTGCTTTTGAAGCTTCGTGGAAGACAACGTGTGGGGAGGCTTGGCCCCACACTCTTGGGCAAACAGTCGTATGCAATCAGAACCTCTGAAGTGTGACAAAGCAGCTGGTCTGGCGAACATGTAGACATTTTGGCTATCCATTCCACATTTGTCACGCTTTTCTATGAGAAGTTCCATTGTAGCTTGCATGGCTGGTGTCAGCAGGATGGGGACTTTTCTCCCTCGTTTTCTTCGGATTTCAATGCGAGTGAAGTGCTGGCAGAGCTTCCTCTCAACTTCGGAGAGCGCTAGGGAGACATCTTTATGGAGATTCGAGGTTTCTCTTGAGAAGAAGGTAGTCAGCAACATTTTTAAACTTCCCTTTCCCTTCTTTGATTGAACAAGATCACCTGTGCCAAGGTGACTTTTGCAAGTAGTGCCCAGTGCTTAACCGTAGGCTTGGTGGACAGCCCGCTGCAGTAGGCTTGCTGCATCTTTTTCACATCTTCCATGAAAGGTAAGAGCTGAGGCATGTTCCACTTGGACTCCTTAAGTGTTTTCAGGGCAGCCGATGAGATCAACTCATTCCATCTTGACTCATGTAGCTTCCTGAAATTTCGTTTGTTTTCAACAGCAGCAGTGTAGTCCTCCATCATGACTCAGCACTCCACCATGCAGGCTATCTTTTGCAGGCTGTACCAGATCTTGAGTGCCAGCGAGGGCATCTTAAATGTACCTGTCTCCTTGTCATAGCCAGCTACCAGCTACAAGGTCCATAGAGTCTACTACGTGCAGAAAGTTTGATGGGGCAGTAAAGTCTTCCATCCTCTCCAAAGGGGTAGCTCTTCTGGCCTGTAGCAGTAGCCTGCCCATTTCTCTAAGCTTCTGACGGATGTACTCATGCCTGCCAACATCTGATCCGACCTGGTTGAACAGATGGTGTCCCATCTACATGATGCATCGATCATTTTGACTGCGAGTAAGATTTCATCCTGGGTCATGTCACTCAAGAGCTTCCAAAAGCCATCACTGATGTCAGGTGGAACAAGCTGAGCAAAGGCGCACAGTGACTGGCCTCTGTTCTTGCCAGGTGTGAGCTTGTTGCCCCTTCGGAATACCTTACATCTCTTTATGTATCGCCACAGGTATTTCCTTGCAAACAAGCCCTGACAGGCTAAACAGTGCATGAAGCTTTCAGCATCCTTCTCTTTGTCTGGAAGTTTGCACCCAGAACGCCATGGCCTCCCCTCATTGCCTCAGCTTTGTGTGCAAAGTTGTCCCTATTGTGAAGATGTGCCATTTGCATGCACCTTTCTTTCGAGTGCTTGGGGATTTTCAGGGCCCAGTCTACTTTAGTCTCATTGCAGTGAACATGCTCCATGTGCCAGGCAAGTTTTAAGAGGGGCTTCTCACAATACAGGCAGTATTGCTTTTTGTTATACACCCTGGAGCCATCACGTTTGGACAGACACCGCATTGTCTCTCCGACCCTCTGTGTTTAAAACATGGCTATCAGAAGGTCGAGAATGGTTGTACATAGAACTCATCTCTGGGTACCTGCACTCTGCTGTGCTGGTGTGAAACGGGGCATCACAGCTGGTGTCTGAACCACTCTCTTCCGAAATGTCAGGGGCATACTCATCTCCACTGCTCTCTGGGCTATAGTCGGAGCTACTGATGGGGTCTGTCATGTTTCACTATCCCCGCTTTACCTTCATCATCAGACAAATTTGACTGTGTCTTTACCCGCTTGGTGTACAAAGCACCAGCAAAATATAAAACGTGTTGTGTGAACAGTGTTAGTGTTCTGTGCTCTCTAAATTCAAACTGATTAGAAACACTCTGTAGTTCTTTATAAAGTTGTTGTAATATCCAATTTCGTATCACCATTGTATTTATGTGGAGTCATTTTAGTATATTTCCATTTGATGGATATTTGTAATAAGGTTGTGCACACAATGCTTACTGGGTTTTTGTTAATTTAAGACCAATTCATTATCATGATATGAGAAATTTATACAATACTAATGATCTGTGAAAACAACCCCCCCCTTCAGGATATTATACATTATCCTGAAAAGAAGTGTGAATGATGGATCACCTTTCTAGGTAATACAGTGTTATATGATCATCTACCCCTTTATCATAGCCTTTACTATCAAATATGTCTCATTATTACACATATACTTTTATAAATATCACAAACACATTTTTTGCTATTCAAAAGAATTTTTATATAACAAAACACTTATAACAGTATAAAAAATAAATGGATAAAATAAATAACATTTAGTTTTTTTCTTTAGTTTTCCAGATCAAAATTGGCAGAGGGACCTTCTCCTTTGCCTGTTCATCAAGCTGTAGCAGAACTGTAAAAAAGTGGAAAAATGATTACATAACATATTTAAAGATCACAACATTTTTACATGTCAGAAACAGATTTTTTTCTGTATGGGTGTAGTCTGGTCCCACATTTCTCTAGCTCTACATCTTATTGTTCTAGCGAAAGGCACATGAAGATGTAGTTGTGTTGGGGTTGTTTTACTTAATGACAAACAGTTATTATGTCCATTGACTTATACACCAGTATAACTGCAGCATTTGCCTAGGCTATTAAGGAATCACCAAAAACTAAATTTATGAGGCCTACACAAATAACTCACAAGCAGGTCAACATTGTGGCTCCCATATGTAGATCTGTGACTGAAATCAAAAAGAGGAGATTTTAAATAACATCTAAAAGAAAAGATACAGGAAAACCTCGATGAACAACAAGTACACGGAGTGGGACATATTGACAGCTCAGAAAGTCCCACACAAGCCACAGAGAAAACACCATTAGGGAAATATCATTTCATAGTCCATGTATTAACTTTTCACAAAACTTCAATGCTGTGAAGAAATAAATGTTGCTACACTAAAAAAACAAAACCCTGCAAATATGTAATAGTCATCAAGTGATAATACAATGCCAAGTCATTAATTCAGAATTACAAATGAAATTACATAGTAATGTAATGTATTAATGTATTTTCAGTAATTATCACTTGGATAATGGTAGCATATGTAAATTTGCCACAAAGGCAGAAAATGGTAGTTTGCACTTTATGAATATCGTAAATCGATTTGTTTTTATTTGGTGCTATAAAAATTACATATATATAAACCATGACCAATGTAAAATATATGTCAGGGACTAAAACATATATGTTTCTCATTTTTTCAGATATACGGGCTGTACATGTTGAGGAACTGCCCCATAGTGAAGGTGAGGATGGGAAAGGAGATGGAGAACCACAACAAAATGCAGAGTCGTCATCTCCTGAGCACCGAAATGTCAGCCACAATCAGAAGATGTTGAAGCAGGTGATGAACAGCCATGTACAAACTACATTAACTGATACACTGCATGGCGCCATTTAAAGGAGATGAAGGAGTGTCTGATAAAAATGCTGCAAACATTTGAGGGGTATTGTGCCACTATGGTATCTAGCTTTGCCTAACAGAGGCCCATACAACAAGGCCCTTTTGCAACTGGTGTTTCTGGAAATCATGAGCATACAGAGCCAGAGGCGGTAACTCCTGCTTCAGAGGCTGTTCCAGTCCCTGCTTTGGTAACTCGGAGGCAGTTCAACACCTTCAATATTGGGCCAGGAGGTAAACGTGTCAGAAAAAACACAATGTTGTGTGTCCTTAAATTTACTTTGTGTATAAATCACTATTTGGATTGTTTATTTCACCAAATACACTGTTGTAAAAAAAAAAAAAAATCTGTTTTCCTTTTCATTTATAACAGTATGATAAGCATAAAACTGTAACTAATTTTAAAAGGTACTCACATGAAAAGTAAGTAAAAATCACATACGCCTTGCATGCGGGATAGTTCTGTGATTCTGGAGGAATAGTATTGACATTCCCTCAGACTTGAATTGCATGCAATTGTGTTCATGAGTGTAATGTCAGTTTCTGGCATGAGCAGTGCAGAATCACACCAAGATATACTACACACAGGCGTACATCCGAACATCAATGAGGCCCATCATCTTTATCGTCTTTGTACATATGGAGAGCTAGGAAGTGAGCAGAGAAAAACAAGCAGAGACACAGATAAGTGTGGTTGTGTTATAGTACAATATATTGAGACTGTGTATTGCCAATAGGGCGAAGAAGTGTGTCAGGGATAGTGGGGACTAGCCCTGAAGATTAATATTGTTGCTAGGTATACTTGGATATTGGACTGTGTTTGCCATTACAAGTGCAAAAAGAAATCTCAACCTATTAGAGAAATTATGAGAACGAAAAAATATTTTTTAGATATTCCTTGCTTTAGAAATACCTACATTGAGTATAGATTTTTCAAAACAATTTTTTCAGACAAACAGCAGGAAAATGAAAACCCTTACACAGCTTAGAAACCTGCTTGATTGTGCACTTGGGATGTAGTCAGTTAGTAATGAAGGAATATATGCCTGTCAATAAAAGCAAAATTTAGTAAGGCCTCATACCCACTGTTTTTTTTTTTGCTTTTAAAAAATGCTAGTAAAACTTTTCTCTAGGAAACACGCCTAACTCATCCTTCGATTCTAAATCTTAAAGCGTTGCAATAGTAATACGTAAAGGGCTCCAAATAGCAATACATAACAAATATATAGACACTTCAGAATGTAACCCTATATTAGAAACATCGATCGCAGGAACCAGATTCACTTAATGCAATGTATACGCACCAAACACATATAATAAAACTGTGACAGGATGCCTATGCCACCCTGTCTGTTGTTGCTGGGAACCGCGTAGGCTTACTTTGCCACTATCCCCTTTCTTTGCAATAGGAGGAGCCTGCTGCCACCACTATGCTCCCACAACGGCACCTAGAACCGCTTTCTTCTGGGTATTTCTCGCTGTTAGGGGACCCCTTGCTGGTACACCTGGGATGGTATACCTGACCTCTTTCCTTCAAATCAGGGTAGCTGTGGATGTATCCCCCCTGGCCCATCACCCTGGCCAGAAATGCAGGTGGCAGGCAAAACATTGGTACTGGAATGATGGGTTCACCTCAGAACAATCAAAGAACAAATTAGATTTGGGTCTAATCTGTAGGTCACAGGAATTTACAGCAGGGTAAACAGTTGTCAAAGCAGGTTCTTGAAACAAAATTATGTTTTATTAGCTCAAGTAGTCCTAACAAGGACAGTTCACAGTCACTAGTTGAAGGTACTAGTGACATCCAGAAAGGTACAGATGGTATGAACATTACATGTTCAAACAGCCCACTTTTTATACAATTCTGACATTACTCCTGGCAACACGTCTGAGTTATTTTTAGTATAAAGATACAAAATGTTTTCCGAAACATGGATTTTCATGCAATGCAAAGTTAACAATATTTACACTACTCTGTAATATGCTAAAACTTGCTGCTTGTATTATCTAAACAGGATATGGGATGCAGCCACCCCAGACAGAGGCAGAGGCCTCATGTTGTGTATACAGGCTAAACAGACGTGTTGATCACTGATTGATGAACAGGGTTTATTATGAGTTTATATGTCTCAAAAACACATTCCCTTCATTCTATTGCTAACTTGGGAATTCCCGAAGTTACAATCCCAAAAAAGACATTTCCATACAAAACACATCCCAATGTAAGTGAATTTGAAATTATATACATTGGTGCCTGCACCACTAATTGAAATACATTTCTACAATAAATTATTTCTACATGATCCAGCCACAAAAACCTTTTTCTTAGAAATAGTAAACAGTTTACATACACATATTTATCCTCAATACACGGCACCTTCTCTAGAATAGACTATTTTTTTTATTTCCACTAGCCACCAGAATACTAGCCAGCAAAATAGTTGGAAATTAACCTATAAAAGTCTTTCTGACCACTCCTCAATCTAGATAAAAATAGAAGCTGCAAATAAGGCAGGAAGACATAGACAATGAAAAGTCCCTACTGCTTTAGTTTCCTCCCAAATGTTTAAAAATATGCTGGAAGCTGCCTGGATGATGTACCTCCAAAGTAATTCAGAACAGCGGACTAACCCGATCTTCTATTGGCAGGTGGCACAAGCAGTTCTTAGAGGGGAACTCAATTCATTCACTAAAAAATTCATGATGGACCAATCTGAGATGTATCAGACAGCACAACAGGAGTTCACCAAGGCTTTCAAATCTATTGGGAAAGAAAACGACACCTGCTAATAAATCCAAATATAATGAGAAGCAAAGTTCACTTTGGCAATATAGTCACACAAATAGGGAATTAACAGGTTTCTATTCTATAAGCATGGTAATAAAGCAGGACGCTTACTCCCCAACTTACTACAAGGAAATAGGACCAATTAATTTATCACATAATAATACAGGAGCTCTGCAGTAAAACAGAGATGATATAATAAACATTTTGAAGATATTCTATGAGCGTCTTTATAGACAAGAGCTACTGATCAGCTACAGAGAAAGAAATTGCCTCGGTTATAAAAAAACAAAAATTAAACTCTTAAAATCCCTAATACCGGGTGGCCTTAGTAGGGTTTTTTTCAAGATACTGCAACTGCTGATTACGCAACCATTAAAAAGCTTTTTCAATCGATCATTACATAAAATATACTGCCTACCTACAGTATTTCAATAGTAAAATGATTAAGGTATTACCTAAGCCGGGGAGTGAGGCAGAGCTACTGGCTTCTTATAGGCATATTTACCAATACCAATTGCAAATTATTCACAAAGGTTCTTGCAGAAAGACTGAAACGGATATTCTTGGGAATCATACACAAAGATCTGTCCTGCTTCATATGGGGTTGAAACTCAGGGCCTGAGTCATTAAGGAGAGCAAAGCGTAAAAAAGGAGTAACTTTGCACCTGGGCAAAACCAAGTTGCATTGGAGGGGGAGGAAATTTTAAAATGTGGGGACAGATTTATAGTTGGGATAGGACATGTCCTAGATTAACTTTAAATTTACAGCCAGTATTTAACTTATGTGCAAAATAGTAAACTAATTTGTACCCCATGCATTGTAACATGGTTTGTCCTGGAAAATATTTACTCATTTTTTGCCTTACTTTCCTTAATGACTCAGGCCCACAGTCTCTAATATAAGAAAGATTCTAGCTGAGATTCAATTTTTAGAGGGGTCCAATGGATATGATCCCAATATTTTACTTTTGGTAGATGCTGAAAAGGCCTTTGATCACCTGTACAAGTTGCTTCTTATATTTAGTTTCCCAACACAATAAATCCAAATGATACAAACTTTATATACTAACCCTTCAACAAAAGTCATTGTCACGATCTGCCTGCAGCATACTGCTTTGCCTGGCAGCTCCTGCCTCCTGGACTATCAGACTTTATCATTGTGTTCATTTTATGTGTTAGCAGCAGTACCTCTGATCACCAGAGTTGCTGCTATTGTGCCTGTTGTGCTCCTAGTTCCTTAGGAGTTAATTCTGCTTCACTCATTATCTCATGCACCTAGGTGTGTTCCATTTATACCTGTGTCTCCCATCATTCAGGGCTGGTTATTGTTGTCCCATCCTGTTGTTCCTTTCCTCTGCTGTGCTTTTGGTTTTATGCTGCCTGGATCTCTCCATATTACCACTTACCTTCATCAGCCATCTACCCGGTATTTATTCCTGCATATTCCTGTATATTCAGTTTTCAGCAATAAACTTTGTGTGTTTCCACCTCATTCCTGGCTCCTGAGCTGCACTTGTATTTGAACCGTGACAATCATGGCATATGGATATAATTGACCTCCTTGTCACATACAACGAGGAACATGTCAGGGCAGTCCCCTAACACCTTTGCTATTTGCCTTTGAACTAGAACTATTGGCCATAACACTAAGACAGAACCAATAATACACAGGAATTCTTATTGGTAATTACAGACACAAAACTGTCCCTTTTTCACAGATAACATGCTTTTTTTTTATATCTAAACCGACTGTCTCCATATCAGTGATTCTGGACACTATAACACTTTAGCACCATTACAGGATACATAATTAATGTTCATAAATCAGAGGTCCTCCCATTAACTAACTCGACTGCCATATCTACAAATCACTTCTAAACTAGGTAATATATAAATACAACTTTACCCCAATCATAAACAAAATTACCACACATTGAACTAATTGGAAAAAAACAGAATCTTTCCATATTGAGAACAGTGACAGCCAGAAAAAACATGTCTCTAGTGGCAAACGCAGGATTTCTAAAGAGGGGGTTTCAAAGACACACCACCAGAATGGGTATGACCATCGTGCAATTGGTGTGGCTATAATTTAAGCCAGTGATAGGCTGCTTTCCAACCCCTTCCCATCCACTACATGGGTAATGCTGAGTGCACTACTGTTAGATGCATGCAGCACCCCATTCACAAGCAGAGCTGTGTGAAGCAGGGCACAGTCCTGACTGGGAAGGAAAGTAACTCAAAATCAGGACAATTCCACCAGAATGCGGACAGTTAACAGACTGTCCTCCTCTCTCCTACCTATTCTTGCTGCTTTCACTAACTGTGGCTGCTCGTGTTGCTGTTTGCCTGGATTCTGGGATGCTGCATCCATTTTTGGAAGAATGGATAGGCACATTAAATATAGAAAGCCTCACAATAAGTGAACACTCCAGGCCCCAGAACCAGACCAGATGTTATATCAATAGCATGCAGCTCCCACGTTTAATAATTAGAATCCCAACCTGCAAGTAGCCTATTACATTAAATTAATAGCGTTCAATTTAATAAATAGACCTATTTCACAACAATCTACTACAACATTAAATTAATAGCATTCATATTTAATAAATATACATATTCCCCTAATGTCTAGTTCCTCCCACACAGCAATGACCTTAAATAATTAGCATTCACATTTAATAAATAGCCCTCCTTTTACCCAAAACTCAGGACCACCATGACTCCATTATAAAATGAATCATCCCCCACCATGAAATTATTAGATTCAATCATCATCTCACCAAAAAATTTATAGTTCCCACCACCATTAAATAATTAACTCCCACCCTAAACTACTTAACCCCATTAAATTAGAAGTGTGCACCAAGGGAATAATACAATTACTCTTGTAAACTGGCTAAATGCTCCTTTGCCATCATTTACTGATCATGAAGTAATAGTTATGGGTGGCAAAATACGATACCTACAAACCTTTCCAAGGGAATTATAAAATATAGAAGAAAGTTGTGTATACACATAACTGCCGGTGCAGAAAAACATCTGTGTCTGAGGACACTTTCATAGGCACTCCTACATACCCAGATATCACATACATGCACATACTCAACATACTCAACCAAGCATTAGACACTCACCATTAAATGATTAACCCCACACCCCACCATTAAATTATTAACCCAAGCCTCTACCTTCTTTACATTAACCGCTCTTGCCCCCTATACTTACCTTATTCCATTCTGCATATAAGAGGCAGACTCTTCTGTCTGCCTGTCTTGATGCAAGCACACGTGGTATGGCGTGCACGTCAGGTGGTGCACGCCCCACAAGTGACATGATGTTATGGTGGAGAGAGGGGCGGGCACAAACTGAGGGAAACAGGGGAGGGAAAGATCTGTATGACCCACGGCGCACGCTGTATGGTGGCTGGTCACAGGCTGGTCAGTCGATTCCCACATTCCCAGGTCAGAGGTGGGCTGGTCTCCGGGCAATTGAAAACTACCCTAAGTGTGTATCTGCGTTCCTAAGCTCTCATACTACATCCAAATACTCCCTATCAGTACCAGCAAATCTGATGCTCTAAAATTCAGCAGGTAAATATGGCAACAGAACAAGCCTAAAATATAAAAAAAAAAAGACTATCCCTACCAAAAAACAAGGGGAATTTGGCTTCCCCAATATAATGGCATTCACCCCATCAGCAATAATTTAGTACCCTTTCAGATTGGTTGTTGCAATTAGAACATTTTACTAATAAAGCTTTAGAGAAGATAATCTTCACTGAATATTCCTCTGCAGATCTCCTACATATACCAAAAATAAGTATACCACCCCACCTATCCAAAAATATATTTAATGTATGGATTGCCATTAATGATCATCATCATCTTTTATTTATATAGTGCCAGCAGATTCCGTAGCGCTTTACAACTGGGAGCAAACAATAATAAAACAATACTAGGTAATACATACATATGTAGAGGTAAGAAGGACCTGCTCGCAAGCTTACAATCTATGAGACAATGGTTTGATACACAAGAGTAAGTGCTACATCATATTGATTATTTGTCCAGCTAGAATGCAAAGGTTACAAAGTATTTAGTGGGCTGTATGCTCAGTCACACAACTATGTTGGTCAGAGAGTTGTTGTCTTGTGTTAACCTTGTAGAGGGTGGTAATAGGGTAACCCAGGGAGATTAAGAGGGTGGTAGAGGAATATTATAAGCTTGTCTTAAGAGGTGGGTTTTCAGAGAATGCTTGAAGGTTTGAAGGCTAGAGGAAAGTCTTGTGGTGTGAGAGAGTGAATTCCATAAAGTGGGTGTAGCCCGAAAAAGTCCTGCAACCGAGAAGGGGAGGAAGTGATGAGAGTGGAAGAGAGACGCAGATCTTGTGTAGAAAGGAGGTGTCGAGTTGGGAGACATTTTGAGACAAGTGAGGAGATGTATGTCGGTGCAATTTTGTTGATGGCCTTGTATGTTAGTAAAATAATTTTATATTGGATTCGTTGAAAAATAGGCAACCAATGTAGAGACTGACAGAGTGACTCAGCGGATGTAAAACGATTTGCAAAAAAAATCAATCTAGCTGCTGCTTGCAAAATAGATTGTAGGGGCTCAAGTATGATTTTGGGAAGACCAGTAAGGAGGGAATTACAATAGTCAATGCGGGAGATGATGAGTGCATGAATTGAAGTGTTTGCAGTGTCTTGTGTGAGATATGTACGTATTCTGGAAAAGTTTTTAGTTGTATGCAGCATGATGTAAATATAGAGTTGATGTGGGGAACAAAGGATAGTTGCAAGTCAAGGATTACACCTAGGCAGCGATCTTGCGAGGTGGGATTTATGGTCATGTTGTCAACAGAAATAGATATGTCAGGCAGGAAGCTTCTGTTTTTGGGTGGGAATATTATTAATTCTGTTTTTGAAAGATTGAGTTTGAATTGGCGAGAGGACATCCAAGATGAACTGGCAGAAAGACAGTCAGTAAAGCGAGACAACGCCGATGGTGAGAAATCAGGAGAGGATAGATAAATTTGTGTATTGTCTGCATAATGATGACACTGAAATCCAAAGGAGCTTATTAGTTTCCCTAGAGAAGTAGTGTAGATAGAAAATAGCAGAGGACCTAGGACTGAGTCTTGTGGTACTCCAACTGATAAAGGAAGCAGAGTGGATGTTGTTCCAAAGAAATTAACACTGAAAGAGCGATTAGATACGTAGGAGGAGAACCAGGATAGGACAGTGTTTTGAAGACCTAGGGATTGTATGAGTAGAGAGTGGTCAACAGAGAGATCCAGGAAAATTAGAAGAGAGTAATCACCTTTAGGGGGGTATTCAATTGTTAGTTTTAACGCGCTAAAACACAAAAAAACGAGTGCTCGAAAAAAACTTCATATTATACGGTAATTTTGCGCGCGTAAACAGTTAATACAGTACTTACTCGCTGCCAGCAGGCTTAATTTCAGCTCGCAGCTGCACGAGTAATTACCGTATTAACGGTAAGATTTTTCGAGCGCTCAATTGTTAGCGTTAACGCTAACAATTGAATACGCCCCTTAGTTTTAGCTGTGATCAGATCATTGACAACTTTGGTCAGTGCAGTCTCTGTGGAGTGTTGAGAGCGAAAGCCTGATAGAAGAGGATTCAATAGGTTGTTTGAAGAAAGGAAACATGTGAGGTGAGTGTACGCAATTCGTTCCAGAATTTTGGAAGGACATGGGAGTTGAGAGATGGGGCGGTAATTTGAAAGAGAGTTTGGCTCAGAATTTAGTTTATTTAGAATAGGAGTAATCACTGTGTTCTTGAATATTGATGAAAAGATACCAGTAGAGAGAGGTAGATCATCATCATCACCATTTATTTATATAGGGCCATTAATTCTGCAGTGCTGTACAGAGAACTCATTCACATCAGTCCCTGCCCCATTGGAGCTTACAGTCTAAATTTCTTAACACACACACACACACACACAGACATAGAGACTGGGTCAATTTGGTAGCAGCCAATTAACCTACTAGTATATTTTTGGAGTGTGGGAGGAAACCAGAGCAGAAGATTACAGATTTTAGTTAGAGGAGGAATGAGCACATTAGACAGGGACCTACCAATTTGTGATGGTATGGAATCAAGAGGACAGAAGGTAGAGTAGGAAGATAAGAAGAGAGTAGAAACTTCCTCTTCATTTGTGCGATCAAATGAAGAGAGGGTGTCAGAGGATGCTGGGAAGGAATTGAGACAGTTGCTAGTCGATGAAGATGATACCATTTCAAATCTGATCTTATCAATCTTGTCCTTGAAATAGGAAGCAAGATAATGGTAGTCGGAGGGTTTGAGGTGGTGTCACATGCCGACCCTGCGGACGGTCACCAGCGTTGTTACCTTCGGGCACCAGCGTTGTTAACTTCATCCTGTAAGCGGTGATGCCGGTATCCTGATGACACTACTGGATAAGTCTACCATCTGCTCTTGTTCCCCATTGGTTCTGGCTTTTTGGAGCACTATTTAAACCTTCCACTTCCCCCTGTCCAATGCCTGTTCTTCGAGTTTATTCATTCTCTGCAAGGACCTGGCTCATTCCAGTTTACTCTCCTGATGGTGCTCCACTGTAGACGCCATCCCTCTTGATATCACCTGCTGTGCTCTGAGTTACCATCTACGGATCAGCTAAGTTCTACTCCGCTACTTCCTCTGTTGAACTACCGCTGTACCAGTGACTCACCTGCTGTTGCTCTGAGTTATCATCATCGGACGAGTTAAGTTCTACCTCGCTACTGCCTCTGTTGAACTACCACTGTACCAGTGACTCACCTGCTGTGCTCTGAGTTACCATCTACGGATCAGCTAAGTTCTACTCCACTTCTGCCTTTATGGACTGCAACTGTACCAGTGACTCACTTGCTGTTGCTCTGAGCTACAGTCATCGCATCAGCCATTATTCTATATCTCTATTGTCTCCATTGACCTGCCGCTGTCCCAGAGACTCTCCTGCTGCTGCTCTGTGCTGCTAATATCGGGTCAGCTATAGTGCTACTTCTCCATTACCCCTCTGAGTTGTCGGCCATCTTTTTTCTGTGTCTGGCTCTGCCTACCCTCTGCCCAACACTCATCCAGGGGACCGCGACCTGCGGGATAGGGGCAGCGAAGTCCATACCCCCTTGCGGGAGTCCCTGGTAAACACCACCTACTTGTTAGACTCCGCACCCCTGAAAGAGCAATATCACCTGGCAGTAACAAGGGATCCACTAAATATCCACGGGATTCGTGACAGGTGGGAGGATTGAGAAGAGATTTAAATGTGTTAAAAAGACGTTTGGGGTTAGAAAACAGAGCATAGATGAGAGATTGGAAGTATGCTTGTTTAGTACTGTCCAGAGCACTTCGATAGGAGTGGTAGATAGCAGTATATGTGCTGAAATCATTAGAGGTACATGATTTTCGCCAGTGGTGTTCAGTTTACGAGAAAGTTTTTGTAGATTTCATGCTACTTTAGTGTGCCATGGTCGACAACAAAGTCTACCTGGAGTATGAAGAGTCGCTGGAGCCACTTGATCAAGGGCAGTTGCTAGGGTTTGGTGAAAATTATGAATTGCCTTAACAGGGGAGGAAAGTGTAGAAATTGGGGATAGAAGGTGTTGGAGAGAGATGGAAAACTGTTGAAAATCAAAAGAGTTAATTTTCCTGCGGGTATGAGGAGGCTTGGAAGAGTTTGACAGCAGGGAGATTAAAGAGCTGGGAGTGAGTGAGTAACTAATAAGTTGATGATCCGAGAGGGGGAAAGGAGTGTTAAGAAAATTAGAAATTGAGCATAGTCTAAAGAAAACAAGATCAAGACAATGGCCATCCTGATGACTAGCAGATTCAATCCACTGGGAGAGGTCAAGTGAAGAGGTTAGAGAGAGCAGTTTTGAAGCAGCATTGGAACGTAGATCAGCAATAGGGATGTTGAAATCACCCATGATGATGGTGGGTAATAGCAGAAGATAAGAAGTAAGGGAGCCATGCAGATAAGTGTTCAAGAAATTGTTAGTGGAGTCCGATGGGGTGATAGATCACAGCAACATGTATAGAGAATGGGTTAAAGTCCTAACAGTATGTACTGCAAAAGATGCGAACATGAGTGATGGGACATTTGGTAAAAATGTGAATGTGCACTGTGGGGAGAGAAGTAGTCCAACCCCAGCGCCTTGTCTGCCTCCAGGTCTGGGTGTGTGGGTGAAATGGAGACCACCATGTGAAAGGGCTGCAGGTGTGGTAGTGTCTGATTGCGTGGGCCATGTTTCTGATATTGCCATAAGGTTGAGGTTGTTTGAGAGGAAGAGAACATAAACGGAGATAAGTTTCTTACAAACAGAGCGTGCATTCCAAAGGGCACTATAAAGGACTTTGGAAGAGAGGGGAGAAGGTGATGGATTTCGGTAGTGTTCAGATATATGCGTTTGGGAGAAGTGTGGGGGACCTCGATTAGGTGATATATCACCAGCTAAAAGAATCAGGGGAGAAAGAAAGAGAAGAAAGTTGATTGTAAGATATGCGTCTCTTTAGTTTCTGGCAATTGGTGAGGCTGTTATAACTATTGAACTTAAAAAGAAAAACAGTTCACGAGTGTTTACTAGAGGTGAGTGAGGTAATGAAGGGGCAATGTGGACAGAGGTGTGTGTGTTGTATAGTCAACATCTCCACTATTCAAACCCACCGGAAAACTCTCAGCTTGATACATTTACCCCCATGAGTAGACTGGTTCTAGAGATTTATTTCTGGAATGTAGTTTTAAAACTATTTTTTGAACAACAAGGTCCAAGGTCCCCTTGTATTGTCTGGAAACTCAGATGTGCTTGTAAATGGTGAATTTAAACAGATTTCTTATATTGGTATACACAGGTGACAGATACTCAACCTCATATAAGCAAAGATATTTTGACATTCATATATAATTTGAACTGAGATATGCAGACTCGGCTCAAAAAAGGGTTTGCCCAGAGGCAGGCAGAGAACAAAACTGTATAATAGCAATCTTAAGTCAGCAATATACACATGTCCTTACAAAACCATTGCCCACTGTTACTTAGCATATTGTTAGAGCTTCTATAATTTGAAAATTATAAATAGGACATCGATGTGACCTGAAGTTTGCTTAGGCTCCATTTATCTAATGTTGGGGCATCAGAAGTCAAAATGATGTGAAAACAAGCATTGTGAGAAAGAATTTTCAGTTTAGCACTCCCCTTTCCACGCTAAGGGAAATGACGTGTGTGGGTGGGTGTGCGTGTGTGTGTGTGATACAGAACGCCTCTCACCTCCTCATTCACTTAAGTGCATCCACCCAAATCTTTACTCATGGCTGTAGGGAAATGTTCACCAGATTTAATTTGGCAAACCCCCTGACCACCACAAACTGTGTTTTGTGTGAGGCAGAAGTGCTAACCACTAAGCCACTGTGCCTGTCACAACCAGTCCTTTCCAGACAAGTGGTCTGGGTTGACGTGGTGTGTCTCTGATAGCTACCCCAGTTCTTCTGGAAACTACCAGAGAGTGCGCGCATATACATGCAATCAAAATTGTGTGCATGTGACACATGCACCTCTTTAATACTAGAGAGGCAGAAAGAGTGGGGTAACGGGTGGTATAATGTAGGCCAAACTCACCAAGGATGTGTTTAGACAAATGCAGCTGGAGAAGCCTATAAGCCTGTCAGAAGTCGTATATCTTTTGCACCTGCTACACGGCAAGTGCAAATACACGCTGGGGATGACACTCATTGCTAGCGGCTTCTGATTGTGAATTCATTGATTGTGCATATATTATAGGATTTTCAGATCGCATTTTAAAAACAATTTTTTTGCTATTTTTATGCCTACGTGAGATGGAATATTATTCCTGCTGTATTATATCAAGTCTAATGGTGAATATGTTCCTAGTTGTCGATATGCCTATGTGGGTGTATGTATTCTGGTGTAAACCTGTTGCATATTGTACATGTGCAGAACTGGACACATCTTGTGATGTGTATGACTCAGCATTTGGTCATAAATATGCTATTTTCCTCCTGGGACTCCCTGGCAGCCATTATAAATGTGTTAACTCCTTGCTCATCTGACAGAGACAGGAAAAGGAAATACCTCACCAGGTATAGACCCTCCTTCCCTCATGTTTCTTTTTTCTGTCTCTCTAGCAGAACAAGGCAGAGGTTAGGGTAGAGAGGTTTATTATTTTAAGGGACATAGCTTGTTTTTCCTGGAATGGATTCCAGAGGATTTTGGTGTAACAGGGCAGCACAGTGGCCTAGTGGTTAGCACTTCTGCCTCACAGTACTGGGGTCATGAGTTCGATTCCTGACCATGGCCTTATCTGTGTGGAGTTTGTATGTTCACCCTGTGTTTGCGTGGGTTTCCTCCGGGTGCTACAGTTTCCTCCCACACTCCAAAAACATACTGGTAGGTTAATTGGCTGCTATCAAAACAAAAAAAAAAATTGACCCTAGTCTCTCCCTGTCTGTCTATCTGTGTCTGTGTGTATGTTAGGGAATGTAGACTGTAAGCTCCAATGGGGCAGGGACTGATGTGAATGAGTTCTCTGTACAGCGCTGCGGAATTAGTGGCGCTATATAAATAAATAAATGATGATGATGATAACACTGACATTGGAATACTAGCTCACCCTATTGCAGCAAATGTGGATGCATGATATCTATCTATGGAGAAAACAGCAGACACAACCTCATCATCAATAGGAGCCAGTTAGCCTTGCACTTCCGGGTTATTCAGCATATTAACCGGAGCATGGAGCTGCATAACTGGCTATTTACAAGAGTAATACAATCATATATAAATAAATAATGAGCCCAGAACTCACCACAAAGAAGCCGAATAGCAACAGCTCAAGGTAAACCTCTAGTAAGGTTACTAGAGCAGTTAGTTAGTAATTCTTAACCCTTTCAGAGCATGCAGTAGGGAAGAAAAGTAGTAAAACCCCAAATATTGTGTGTGATAAGGAACTAGCAGTGGATTTATAAATTGGATGATGAGAGCCTTTGCAACTAAAGAAAACATCTATGCTTTGCCAAAAAAATGAAAATAACCAGGTCTCCTATAAATTTAGAACCTGATGATATGCCAGGACCCTCTAAATATGACAAAGAGGGGTCATTACATGAATGCAATAGATCATCTGAAAGTGAATAATCATAAATAATTGAATAGTCTGATAAACATATTTATAAAGCTATGGGTAACACCCGCAAAGTCCTTGTAGGCTGCTTTATTTGAAGACAATCAAAGGAAAGGCAGGGTCCTCCTAGTGTATAAAGTAATTTAGGATCTCAACTGTAAAGAATGGGAACAGATGTACAGTTGGCAGTCTAATCCTAAAAGGTTGGAATGTATGTATCCTTTTCATGGTAAGGAAGCCTCTAGGTGTCTTGCGATTCCTAAAGTAGAAACAGATGTGGCTAGTTTATCATCAAAAGACTACCATACCATTAGAGGATGGTGGACCTTTAATGGATCCTATGGATAGGAGGATTGAGAGATGTTTCAAGAAATTACATACTTCTGCAGGATTATCTATTAAAGGAGGAATATCAATGGCCTCAGTTCTTAGAGCATTGAGAATCTGGATGGATATTTTTTGCAAAGATACTCAGGAGACGATTAGCAAAGAGTATAGACTTAGAAAACATGGATATCATGAGAAAATGGATTGATTTTCTGACTTCTGCCTCTTTGGATATTAACATGTTTTCAGCTAGAAGTGTGACAAAAACTGTACTGGCAAGAAGAGTCCTTTGACAGCAGATCCACAGTCTAAGAATAGAGTTACTACACTTCCTTATAAAGGTTGATTACTCTTTGGAGAAAACCTTGATCTAATGCTCAGTTTTTGCCATAAGTCATTAGAATACCTTCCTCATCCTCTTCTTCTTCCCATCAATGCTTTAAGAAAACAAAGACAGTTTGGTGACGTATATGCAGACAACCTTTTTGCTTCTTTAGAGGCAAACATAACTCGGACACAGCCCAACTTCAAGAAGTTACTATAGGGGACAGGATTTCAGGACAATCCTGGACCCATATGTGCAAACAAGGCACTTTTGTATGGAGTTCAATCCTCAGTTATAGGGAAAAGGGATTACTTAATATTAATAGATCTGCTTACCTACATACCCCTAAAGCAGAACAATATCATTCATTCATGAAATTTTGCATTTTCAGTTCCTATGCCTACCTTCAGCCTCTCAACATCACTAAGAACATTCACCAAAGTTCTGGTAGTATTGATGATCGCATTAAGAAAACAAGGGATTGCAGTTTGGCCATACCTAGATGACATCTTGGTAATAGGGAATTCAATATAGGAAAATACGATGAAAGTAATTACTTATTTGAAATATCATAGTTGGACCATAAATATGACCAAGTTCCAGTTGGTACCCACACAGCAGCCTCAGTTTCAAGATGACAGTGTCCAGAGAAAGGTTACTCAAAATACATAATCTGCCATACACAGTACAATTTAGAAGACAATTATATATAAGGGATTGTCTCCACCTTATAGGAATATTTTTTACTAATTATAGGAATAATACCATAGACAATATGGCACATGTGAGATCTCCAGCTAGAACTAATGACAAAGTAGAGTAGCAGTCATCAAAATTTAAATCAGAAGATCAAAATTACCAAAGAGGTACTGTAAGAAAAGTACTCGAATGTACGTGAAATGCAAAACTCAGAGATCAAGGAATGACCCTCACAGACCCAGAATGGGAGAAATTGACAACATATTCCAGCTCTGAGGGCTGGTTGCACATAGTCATCACAAATGGGTCAAGAGTCTCCATATGAACATCCTAGGGTTGAGAGCTGTTTGGAAAGCAATGTTACACTTCCAACACCTACTGTGGGACAAGCATCTGAAAAGAGCAATCTAAAGCCACTCTCATCAGTCCGTATAGTTGTGAAAAAGAATGTGATAATGTATAACCTGAGCCGCTGTCAGATACATCCTTGATGATGGACCTAGCACAAAGGTGTGTTCCACATGCTTATAGAGAAGTGTGGCTGCCCACAAATACATCTGATGACAATGTATAAAAAATCCAAGCTAAAACTTTTCTTTTCTCGTTACAATTACCACAGAGCAGAAGTGATAGACAACAAGGACCCTAACAGGGGTGGAATGGAAACTTAAAGAGGCCCTAAAAAAAATAATTCTTGAAGCTGCCTCATTTGAGCAGGACCAAATTTACTGTAGGTGGGGCCAACACAAAAGTGGGTGGAATTTAGAACTACTGGAATTTGATTGTAGTAATATTTAGGAAACCCTAGATGCAGTGGCGGAACTACCATTGTTGCAGCAGGCACGGTGCACCGGAGCCCATGGAGATAAGGGTGCTCGCTGCATGGGGAATTTGCAAGCTGTTGGCCTCTGCATAGATGTGATGACTTAATACACTGTGGATCATTTCTAAAGCAATGTAGGAAAAAAGCTGCCAGTCCTGTGTTATAAAAATACATGAATCCTTTTGCATGATCTGCAACTGGTTTATGCCTCTGTGTTCAAACTTGTTTAGTTGCCTACTAACACATCCTTCAAATATTCCCTTCATAGAAACATATCTGAATTTGTTTAATATGTTTAATTATTGCGAAACTTGTCGGCACAATCGTATTTGATCAATCTGCCAGAACAGTATATGGGCACCTAACCGCACTGTTAAATAAATCTCTCTCTTTAATATATAAATATATTCCTCCCTACCCGATTATAATTTCCCCTTCACTACTTCCCTCCTTGCTAGTCTGTAGACATGAACTGTTTTGTATCATGCACCCGCCACACTCACCAGCCTACATAAACAGAAATAGACCTCACGCCCACAAATCTTCCTCATATGTCCACTTTCTCACCCTGCTTCTTCTCATGACTGCTGGTGATATCTTGACTAGCCCTGGGCCCCGTACAATCCCCATTATCTGCTCATGCTCCTCGCTCCACCCCAAACCTTTCCATCCATCCCGCACTTCCAATCCCGCCAACCTTATCCACTTATCTCCACCACCCTCTCTTCCCATCTTCTGTGCACTATGGAACGCCAGATCTGTTTGTAACAAACAACCTCCATGTCATTACAGAAGCTTGGCTCACCTCCTCTCACACTACATCCCCTGCAGCTTTCTCCTATGGGGGACTCTCCCTCAGCCACACTCCAAGACATGAAACAGACAAGGTGGCGGAGTAGGCATTCTACTCTTTACAAGATACACCTTCCAAGTCATACCCTCTGAACCCGGCCTCTCATTCTCTTCTTTTGAGGTCCACACTATCTGTCTATTTCATCCTCACCACCTTCATGTTGCTGTCATTATTGCCCCCCAGGTCCAGTTTCCCAATTCCTTGACAACTTTGTGGCCTGGCTCACTTATTTCCTATCCTTTGACCTGCCTACACTCATACTAGGGGATTTCAACATTCCCTCTGATAATCCCACTGTCTCTTCTGCCACTAAACTTATTTCACCTCCTTTGGTCTTTCCCAATGGAGATCATATCCCACCCACTGTGATGGGCACTCCCTTGAGCTTGCCTTCTCCAGCTGCTGCTCCATCTCTAGTTTCTCCAATTTCGCCTTCCTATTCTCCACTTCCTCCTTTCCATCAGTCTCACCTTAACTCATGCCCTTCTCCATGCACCCAAATACAAACTTACACAACAAAACCTAAGTACTCTTAACCCAATCCACTTCTCATTTTCACTAAAAAACTATTTTCTCCAATGACTGCATTGTCCTGTCCTAATCAGGCTGCCTCTTTCTATAACAAAACAATTACTTCAGCACTACACAATGCAGCTCCAGCTACTACATATAGTCTCCGACGATCCAAACCCCAGCCATGGCACAACAAACAGAGCCGTTACCTGAAAAAGTGCTCCTGCACTGCAGAGCACCACTGAAGGAAATCTCATTCCTATCCTGATGTCCTCCACTATAAATTCATCCTTTCATCTTACAGCACTGCCCTTTCAATTGCCAAACAAAGATTCTTCAAATCTCTATTATCCACTCAGTCTTCTAACCCACGTTGGCTTTTTGCCAACTTCAACTCACTTCTCTGCCCACCTGGACCTCCTCCTTCTTCCTCCCTCAGTGACCATGATTTTTCCACCTATTTCAAAGACAAAATTGACACCATTTGACAAGATATTTCCTCATGCCAAATTCCACTTAGTCCACTCACTCCACTCACCTTTACCTACACTCGCCAATTCACCCTTAATTCATTCTCTCCAGTAACTGAAGATGAAGTCTCTGCACTCATGTTATCATCTCATCCTACAACCTGTCCACTCGACCCTATTCCCTCCCAATTTCTCTGCTCCCTCTCCTCCACTTCATACCTCTAACTCACCTCTTCAACCTGTCTCTCTTCACTGGCACATTTCCATGCTCCTTTAATCATGCGCTCATCTCACCTATTCTAAATAAACCTTCTCTCGATTCAGCCTCTCTCTCCAACTACAGCTCTATTTCTCTACTCCCCTTTGCCTCCAAACTACTTGAGCGATTAGTGAGCAAATGCATGTCTCACATTCTCTCCTCTCATTCTATTCTCAACTCTCTGGAATCAAGCTTCCGGCCCCAACATTGCACTGAAACTGCTCTCATAAAAGTGACCAATGATTTACTTACTGCAAAATCTAAGGGTCATTTCTCCATACTCATTCTCCTGGACCTCTCTGCTGCTTTTGATACTGTTGATCACCCTCTTCTCCTACACACCATTCACTCCATTGGACTTTGTGACACAGGTCTTTCCTGGTTCGCTTCCTACCTATCGAACCGATCCTCTAGTGTTTCTACCTCTGGCACATCCCCCCTCCATTCCCACCATCTGTTAGGATTCCACAAGGCTCCCTCCTTGGCCCTTTTGCTTTTTTTATTGTACACCTCTTCTCTTGCTGCACTAATTCACTCATTAAGCCTCCAACACCACCTCTACGCTGATGACACCCAAATATATATCTCTTCCCTTGACCTATCTCCTTCTGTACTATCTCGTGTAACCAATTGTCTTTCTGCATTCTCCATATGGATGTCCCAACGTTATCTAAAGCTCAACATGTCCAAAACTGAGCTTATTGTCTTCCATCCTGCCAGAGTCACCACCTGCCCTCAGATCTCTCTCACTGTCAATAACACCACAATTTCCCTGTCTCCCAAGCCCGCTGCCTTGGTGTTACACTTGGCTCCAGCCTCTGCTTTTTTCCTCACATCCAGACTCTCTACCAGTCCTGTCGACTTGCCTTTAAAACATTGCCAGAATACCCCTTTTCTTAGTCAACATGCTACCAAAACTCTTATCCATTCTCTCATAATCTCCCGTCTTGACTGTTGCAACCTCCTCCTATCTGGCATTCCTGACACCCATATAGCCACACTTCAATCCATCCTAAATGCTGTTGCAAGACTGATCTTCCTCTCTCAATGCTGCACATCTGCTGCACTACATTGCAAATCCATACACTGGCTCCCTGTGTCCTCCAGAATCAAACTCAAATTACTCACACCTACCTACAAAGCCCTCAACAACACTACCCCTTCATACATCTCAAATCTCATATCAATATATTCTCTCTCCCGCCCTCTTAGATCTACCTCTGACTTTCGTCTTGTTTCATCTCTGGTAACCACCTCTCACTCCCACCTACAAGACTTTTCCCGTGCTGCTCCCTACTTATGGAATTCCCTACCATGCTCAATCAGACTTTCCCACAGCCTTTAAATGTTTAGAAGCTCTTTGAAAACACATCTCTTTTTTAGAGGTGACCTTATCCTCGATAACACTATTTACACTAACGCACCCTTACAACTATCCCAGTCTCCAATCTAAGCCACAGTAGCTCCTTTTATTTCAGATGTGCCCTCTTCCATCTAGAATGTAAGCTCTCTAATGAGCAGGGTCTTTGTTTTCATGTCTGCATTTATTTTTTCCACCTTGTATGTCCCTGTTTTATGTATGTACTGTTTCCCTACTATACGGTGCTGTGGAGCACTGTGGCGCCTTATAACTCTACAATAATAATAATAATAATAATTATAATAATAAAAATGTGTACTGTGTGTTTCAAAAATGCATTCAAAATAATACTTATAATAAAGGGCTATCCAGTGCGATAATCACAAATATGAAATGCTTCAAGCATCTTCAAGAAAACACTTCTTTTGTAACAATTGTGTATGAGCCCTAAATGTGCCTAGTGATTGGTGGTAGTTTGAATTAATAACAGTGCAGGGAGGGTTGGCAGACAATGGCATAAGTGAAGGGGAGAGCTATTCCAAGGGTTTTTCTGGTGATGTACTAATTGCTAAAGAGGCAGGAATAATTATATTGTAAGTGCAATGGGGGCTGGCCATATGTTCAACAAAGTGATCTGAGAATAGGACCAGTGTAAAGTTGAAGGCAGTCAATGGAATCAATGCAAGAACCACTAAAGTATCACCAGAACTGGAATACAGCTCTAGAGGGCTTGCAGCACTTAAGACAAGGGGACTGTCATTTTACATACATTTTAGATAAATACACAGGGAAAACTGTGTTCACGCTCTGTCTTCACAAGCAATACAGTGTGAAGTGGGACTTACCTCCCAATTGTCCTTGCAGTCGGACCAAGTCGGACTAAGTGAGATAGTCACCCAAATTCAGGACTGCCCCACCAAATTCAGGACAGTTGGCAGACTATCCTGCCCTCTCCTACCTGTTCTTGTCCCTTGCACCACCTGTGGCTGCTGGTTTCTTTAGATCTGTTGCTTGTCTGGATCCTGAAATGTTGGAAGCCCTATTTGGAAGAAAATAATGGGCACATGAAATTTAGAAAACTCCAACCAAAACCGGCATTAAATCAATAGCACCCACATTTAATAATTAGGCCTCCCCCCAGCCCCAACATTAAAATAATAGAATTATTTATCAAATGCTGTCTCCACTGGACTTCTTAACAGCATCCAGAACCGTGTTCCTTCTCTGTAACTGTCTCTGCTAGTGTACTCCTTGCTGGTGCACCTGGACTGGTACCCCTGACCTCTTCCTATAGATCAGGGTTGTTGTGGATGGATCCCCCCTGGCCTATCACACTAGCCAGAGCTGCTGGGTAGCGGTTAGAGTGGTGGTACTGGAAAGTTGGGTCTAATCTGTAGGTCACTGGAAATTACAGCAGGGAAGAAGTTGTCAATCAGGTCTTGAAGCAATGGATGTTTATTTAGTTCAAGTGTCCTGACAAGAACAGTCCACACTGGTTGAAGGTACCAGTGATCAGAAAGACAGATGAAACAATCATCATCATCATCATTTATTTATATAGCGCTACTAATTCCGCAGCGCTGTACAGAGAACTCATTCACATCAGTCCCTGCCCCATTGGAGCTTACAGTCTAAATTCCCTACTATAGACACTCACACACAGACAGACAGACAGACTGAGAGGGTGAGACTAGGGTCAATTTTTTGATTGCAGCCAATTAACCTACCAGTATGTTTTTGGAGTGTGGGAGGAAACCGGAGCACCCGGAGGAAACCCACGCAAACACAGGGAGAACATACAAACTCCACACAGATACGGCCATGGTTGGGAATCGAACTCATGACCCCAGTGCTGTGAGGCTGATGTGCTAACCACTAGGCCACTGTGCTGCCCACACATTTAAATACAAACCAGTGCTGTTTTATACAGTGTTGGACACAGCCTAGCAGGTGGTAAGCCAGGCCCCTGAACTTTTTGCTGGACCGAAGAAGTCTGAGTTATTTTTAGTATCAGGATGCAATATGTTTCCCCAAACATGAATTTAAATGCAATATATACTTAACAAAATTTATCTGTGATAACACTCTGTACAAAAGGCCACTCAGTAACAACAATAATGACGTCCTGTGGGGCATTTAGACTAAAAAGGACCTGTTGGTTACTCACATGAATAGATTTAATTAGCCTTAATGAGGACTTTCTCTCGAAGCTACAGAACAGACTTCCTCAACAAATACTTATTGCATTAGACATATACCTCAGAAATGAATGCCTTTTCTATACAAAGTGACACACACTACAACAAAACCAGTACATCTGCAATTATATAAATAAGCGCCATGCACTATTTCCTTTAAATAAGTTTATACAATAAGTTATTTATAAGTGATCCAGCCACAATTTCCCACACCCATCCCCAGCATTAAATAATTAATATTCATATTTAATAAAAGCCCTCCTCCCCAAACTCAGCCTGACATTCAAGTAATAGCCCCAAACCACCCTAACATTAAATTAAAGGTCCCATTACCCCATATTAATTTAATAGGCCCCAGTATTAAATTAAATAGCCCCACAAATAAATATAATTTGCCCCACCATCACCCCACAAATAAAATAGCACCTATTACATAATTAGCCCTCATCTAAACTCAAGCATTATATTAATACCTCCCACCCATGTACTATTAAGAATATATTCATCACACATTATAGCAGCATATACCCCCCTTTCCTCACACATTATAGCAGCATACACCCCCCTTTCTCACACATTATAGCAGCACCCTCACCTCCTTTCTTTCACACATTATAGCAGCCCCCTCCTCTTCCTCAAACATTATAGCAGCTCCCTCCCTTCCTCTCCTTCAAACATTATAGCAGCTCCCTCCCTATAGTTTTGTATATGTAGCCCCCCCTATATTTTTGTATATGCAGCCCCCTTCCCTATATTTTTGTATATGCAGTCCCCCCTCCCTATAGTTTTATATATGCAGCCCCCCTCCCTATAGTTTTGTATATGCAGCCCCTGTTCCCTATTGTTTTGTATTGTATGTGCAGCACCCCCCTATATTTTTGTATGTGCAGTCCCCCACCCTATGGTTTTATATGTGCAGCCCCCCAGCCTATAGTTTTGTATATGCAGCACCTCAGGCTATAGTTTTGTGTGTGCAGCCCCTCTCCCTATAGTTTTATATCTGCAGTCCCCCCCTATAGGCTTGTATATGCAGCCCCCTCTCCCTAAAGGTTTGTATATGCAGCAGCCTCTCCCTATAGGTTTGTATATGCAACCCTCCTCTCCCTATAAGTTTATATATGCAGCCCCCCTCTCCCTATAGGTTTGTATTTGCAGCCCCCCTCTCCCTATAGGTTTGTATATGCAGCCCCCTTCTCACTATAGGTTTGTAAATGCAGCCCCCCTCTCCCTATGGTTTTGTATATGCTCCCTCCACACTTACTTTTAGGTGATCTTCTGCAGGATCCCTCCTCACGGCTCAGTTCAGACAGACAGGAAGTGAAGTGAACACTTCCTGTCTGAGCTCACAGGCAGCCCCAGACCATTCAACAACAGCAATCTTTCGATTGACTGACTAATGCTTTCCACTGACCACCAATGCCTTTGATCTTCGTTCCAGTAAGGTTATCGAGGCACTAGGAATAATTCATCCATGATTTGTTATAGAATCTGGAAAAAAGAAGAATATAGCTAGTTCAAGCAGCATAGATCTGCCTCAGGTACTTGACTTCCTTCAGGGAGGACTGGAGAAAGGTTTTGCCTTAAATACCTTGAAACTACAGGTTTCAGTTCTGAGTATTATTTTACACAAGACTTGCGACAAATGATCATAATTTAACATACTTTCAAGGAGTAAAGAGAACCAAGCCTTCTAATAAACCTTTGTTAGCTCCAGGGGACCTAAATCTTGTCCGGGAAGCTTTGGTATGAAGTCTCACACTTGATGTGGCCACTGTGAGGTTATTATGGTTCTATCTCTAAGAGATTCTTCCCCTATGGATTATTGGCCAAGACGTTCTCCGCGCAGAGAAGAACTATGGGATATGACATAAAGAACTATTAGAGATTAAGCAGCACTGGTGACACCTCCTTGAGGAGGCTGCACATCCTATCACTGTATTTACAGATCACAACAATCCTATTTACCTTTGAATGGGTCACTGTCTTAAACCACACCAGGCAATATGCTCTTTATTGTTTACATGCATTTTTTTATCCTGACCTATATAGTGGTTTCTAAGAATCAGAGACCTGATGCTCTCACTCACTCTTTCAACACTTTGGATCATCAGATTGCTGCTGCCCCTAAACCAATTCTGGATCCTGCCAGCATCCTAACACTATCAGTTGGTCATTCCTTCCAGGATCCCAAGATCCGTCCTAAGGTGTGTAGTTGAGCTCATGTCCTGAGACTATCAGGACAAGCGGGAGTTAAAAAGACTTTATCCCTGATCTCAAGGTGTTAGTGGCCCACTCTTTTACAATATGTCCAACAATATATCCAAGCTCATACCATATGGGCTCAGTATAAAGTTCCCTGGCAAGCATCCATGGGTTTCCTTTGGCCTTTACTTGTTCCTCACAAACCATGGTCTAGCATTCTCCATGGACTTCATTACAGATCTGCCAAATAGCAAAGGCTTTAACACTATCTGGGTAATGGTGGACCGCTTTTCCAAAATGGCACATCTTGTACCTTTAAAAGAACTAATTTCTACAGCTACCTTTTTATCAAGAAAATCTTCCACCTTCATGGCAGCCCTCAGGAGATCACTTGGGACCAGAGTGTTCACTTCATCTTCAATATTGGATGGCTTTTTGCAAAGAGCTGAGAATTAATCTCAACTTCTTTTTGGGATAAAATCCACAGAGGGCCTGACAGCCAGAGACGATATTCCAGGACCTTCCTTAGTGAGAGTTTACCCTTCTGAAAATCAAAAGGAATGGAGTAATTTACTTGCATCGGCAGAAAATGCCCACAATAATCATCTGCATGAGTCATCTGGCTCCACTCACTACATTGTCTTTGGTACCCATCCTGTATTACTCCAATTTGTACAAGTCGCCGGAAATCGGCTAGTTGACAGCTAAAATTTAAAGCGGAGCTGCCTGGTCCCCCTGGTCTTTTCAAAACTCCCTACATTCACTTGATTGGCTAAGTACTTGTCAGCCTGTCTATTTAAAGCACCTGCCTCCTTACTATGGTTGCCAGATCTTCAGGTCTACCTGTGAGAATGTCTCCTCCTCAGGCTCCTGTCTATTGCTCTCTGTCACGGGCACTAGGAGTCTTTACCCAGGGATCACCAGATGGTAGGCTTACCAGAGCAATGTAGATGGTAATAGGGTACTCTGGTAGCTGGGTGATCACGGAACATGAAATGATGACCGATGAGATGCTCAGGAAAGTCTATGACTAGCAACACTGGTAATACTGAGGTAATGATACACAAGGAACTGTATGGACAAGGACACGTGAAGGTAGTCAGTGGTCTGCGATAGCAAGTTGTACCACTGCTATAGTGAGGAGGAATGTCCAACAGAAACAAGAAGGTGATGAGAGTCAGCGGTCTGCGGGTAGCAAGTTGTACCGCTGTCTGAGTGAAGGAATGGAATCTAAGTGGAGGTATCCAGGTAGTCAGTGGTCTGCGGTAGCAAGTTGTACCACTGCTATGTGAGAGGATAATGGAACAGGTGATACCGGAAACAGGGATCAGTGGTCTGACATCAGCAAGTTGTACCACTGCATATATATGTGAGGAGGTGCACGGGGGAAGACTGCAACACAGGATATACACAGGCACCTTATACACGATCCACAGTAATATGCACAATATAGGTATATATATATGTAAATGACTGATCAGGTCTGCAATCTAGAAAGTCTCTTGAAGTAGTCCAGCACAATGATAACACAGTCAATGATGGCAATAGACTCAGCGGATAGCAAACTCCAGAGAGAACCAAACACAGTCCAGCAAGATATGCAATACACAGCACAGTCAATGAGAAGTATGCATACCGTGGTTCAGCAGTAGCAGTCAGATGGGATTGCAGCGGTACCTGAGCGGCTGGAGACCGACTGGATAGGAAGTCCCTGGATAGGAGAAGCAGCGGTCTAGCAGGTGCAGCGCACAGGTGAGTAGACCGACAGGGACACGAATCCACAGGAGTCAGCAACACGTGGAACTGGACTCATAGGAAACCCAGGAGAATGGAGATGATCCAGCAGAGGGTAGTAGAAGAGATACAAATCCAATGCTGACAGGAGGGTAGAGGCCAGTGGAACACGTGAAGGCGTGGAGAGTGGATCAGCAGGAGATGGACGACAGCGCTGACCACAGCGGCAGGACTCAGCGGCACACGGAGGT
This sequence comes from Mixophyes fleayi, assembly GCF_038048845.1. Classification (NCBI taxonomy): domain Eukaryota; kingdom Metazoa; phylum Chordata; class Amphibia; order Anura; family Limnodynastidae; genus Mixophyes; species Mixophyes fleayi. The sequence goes on along the minus strand of NC_134403.1, from coordinate 167,472,186 downwards.
AACCAGTAGCAACCACAGGAACCAACAGCGATGGGAAACAGAAGTGCAGCGCAGGGCAGGAGCTGTAGATCACGAAGTGTAGCAGATGGTAATGAAAAGCGGCAGTCTCGAGGAAGACACAGCAAAGATGAGATGAGAGTGTAGTGCACGGAGGCAGCGGATAGTAATCAGCTGGCAGTCACGATGATGAACACAGGCGAGTTGCAAGCAGGAGACTGTAGTGCACAGAGGCAGCGGATAGTAGTCGGCTGGCAGTCACGATGTTGAACACAGGCGAGTTGCAAGCAGGAGACTGTAGTGCACGGAGACAGCGGATAGAAATCAGCAAACAGACTTGATGAGAAGCAGGTGAGTGAGGTAAAAGCTGGAGTGCACGGAGGCAGCGGATAGCAATGAGTAAACAGTCACATAGATATAATATAACGTTGAAGTGGTGTAGAAGACTGTAGTGCACGGAGGCAGCGGATAGGAATCAGCAAACAGTCATGATGACACAGTAGATGGTAGAAGTGGTATGGAACCACAGTAGTAGAAGTGGTTTGGAAACCACAGGAATCAGCAGCACTGAATACACAAGTAATACAGGAACACCTTCAGAGACTCATGAGGAATGAGACTCCAAGATCAGGCAACGTGGTAGTGACCACAGGTGCTTAATATAGGGAGGTTGCCTGATCTGCCAATTAAGTTAAAGGGGTATACACTGAAGTATAGAAAAGGGCTGCGCATGCGCAGACCCTCAGGATGGTGGACGGCCACGGTTCCTAAATGTCCGGGAAGAGGCACTCACGGTCCGGTGAGTGACAGTACCCCCCCTTTTAAAGGTGGGCACAGAACGCCTGGAACCGGGCTTGTCCGGATTTTTGGAGTAAAACTTCTTCAAAAGGGCAGGAGCATTAAGATCTTCAGCTTTGATCCAAGAGCGCTCCTCAGGACCAAAGCCCTTCCAATGAACGAGGAAGTGGAGGACTCCTCGCGAAATTTTTGCATCTAGTACCTCGGTAATTTCAAAATCCTCCTCCTGATGAACTTGAACTGGCTGCGGAGCTGAGGGAGGAGTTGAAAAACGGTTGATAATAAGAGGTTTGAGCAAAGATACATGGAAGGCATTAGAAATCCGAAGACTCTTAGGAAGAAGGAGTTTCACACATACTGGATTGATAACTTGAATGATCCTATATGGACCAATAAAACGAGGGGCGAATTTCATGGATGGAACCTTCAAACGAATATTTTTTGTGGATAACCAGACACGATCTCCAATTTTTAGTGGTGGAATAGCCCGCCTCTTCTTATCAGCGAAAGATTTATATTTGACAGATGTCTTCTTTAAACAGGTTCTGACCTGAGACCAGATATTTTTAAAGGTCTGACAAACAGTTTCCACCGCAGGAACTTGGGTGGGCGGGAGGGCAGGAAATTCCGGAAAAGACGGATGGTGACCGTAGACCACAAAGAATGGAGTTTTGGATGATGACTCATGGTACATGTTGTTATGGGCGAACTCAGCCCAAGGGAGTAACTCTACCCAGTTGTCTTGATTGGCTGATAAAAATATCCTTATAAAAGTCTCAAGATCTTGATTGACACGTTCGGTTTGTCCATTGGATTGTGGATGGTAAGAAGATGAGAGTGCTAATCGTATGCCCAAGGTTTTACAAAGGGCTCGCCAGAATCTGGACACGAATTGTACTCCTCTATCAGACACAATCTCAGATGGACATCCATGGATACGGAAGATCTCTTTAATGAAATGTTCAGCCAGGATAGACGAGGAAGGCAAACCAGACAGAGGGATGAAATGAGCCATCTTCGAAAATCTGTCCACTACCACCCAAATAGTGTTATGGTTCTTACTAGATGGTAAGTCAGTAACGAAATCCATACTAATATGGGTCCATGGTTTGGATGGAATGGGTAGTGGTCGCAGCAACCCTGCTGGGGTTCTGCGAGAGGATTTGAATTGCGAACATAATTCACAGGAAGCAATGAACTCTTTGACGTCTCTCCTCATTGAAGGCCACCAGTAACTTCGAGAGAGGATCTCAAAAGTCTTGTGTTCACCGGCGTGTCCAGAAAAACGAGAGGCATGGAACCACGAAAGGATTTTCCTCCTTAGAGTAGAAGGCACGAGGGTCTTCCCAAATGGTAGCGTTTTGGTGGATGAAGCAGCCAGTGAGATACATTTGGGGTCTAGAATGGTATGGTTGGAAACCTCTTCTATATCAGAGGACGTAGCAAAGGCTCTAGATAAGGCATCAGCTTTTTTGTTCTTGGCAGCTGGTTTGAAGGTAATTATTAATTCAAAACGGGAAAAGAAAAGAGACCATCTTGCTTGACGAGGGTTCAAGCATTGGGCAGACTGGAGATATGACAAGTTCTTATGATCCGTGAAGATCGTCACCGGATGGCGAGCTCCCTCCAACAAGTATCTCCATTCCTCTAATGCGGCTTTGATAGCCAGTAATTCCTTGTCTCCGATGGTATAATTCTTCTCTGCGGGTAGGAGACCCCGAGAATAGAAGGCACAAGGGTGGAATTTTTGCTGTTCCGAGCGTTGGGAGAGAATAGCTCCTAAGCCCACATTAGAGGCATCTACTTCTAGGAAAAAAGGGAGTGTCACATCAGGCTGACGAAGGATTGGAGCCGAAGAGAAGGACTCTTTTAATGTTTGAAAGGCTTGAATAGCCTCAGTAGACCATTGCTTAGGATTAGCCCCTTTACGAGTCAGGGCCACAATAGGAGATGCAATGGAAGAAAAATCTTGAATGAAGCGTCTATAGTAATTGGCAAAACCTAAAAAACGCTGGATGGCACGAAGAGTAGTTGGCTGGGGCCAATGTAGTACAGCATTTACTTTGTCAGGATCCATCTTCAGACCAACTCCGGAAACAATATACCCCAAGAATGGAATCTGGGGTAATTCGAATGAACATTTTTCTAATTTACAGAACAATGAATTTTTCCGTAGCCTGGAGAGGACTTCTGCCACATGTTGGTGGTGAGAAGGCAGGTCCTGTGAAAAAATCAATATGTCGTCCAGGTAGACGACGACACATACATATAATAAGTCCCGAAAAATCTCATTAATGAAGCCCTGAAAAACAGCGGGGGCATTACATAGCCCGAAAGGCATTACCAGATATTCGTAATGCCCGTCTCTGGTGTTAAACGCCGTCTTCCATTCGTCACCGGAACGGATTCGGATTAAATTGTAAGCACCACGAAGATCCAACTTAGTAAAAATACGGGCTCCCTTGATGCGGTCAAATAGCTCAGTGATCAACGGAATGGGATACCGGTTCTTGATAGTAATGGCATTGAGTCCACGAAAATCTATACAAGGGCGTAATGATCCATCCTTCTTTTTGACAAAGAAGAACCCAGCTCCAGCGGGCGAGGTGGAAGGTCGAATGAACCCACGCTGGAGGTTCTCCCGTATATATTCAGATGTAGCTTGAGTTTCAGGTAACGAGAGTGGATAGACCCGGCCTCTGGGAGGAGTCTTGCCAGGAAGAAGATCAATCGGACAATCCCAAGAACGATGAGGAGGAAGACGTTCAGACTGAGCTTTATCAAAAACATCGGTAAATGAAGCATATTGAGGAGGGAGTCCCGGTGAAATAGCTGAAATGGAAGCTTGCTGTACCTTGAGAGGAATGACTTGGGAAAGGCAATGATGGTGACATTCAGGCCCCCAAGACGTGACTTGAGGGGTGCGCCAGTCAATCTGGGGAGAGTGACACTGAAGCCATGGAAGGCCTAGGACAATCGGACTTGTCGTAACAGGAAGAATTAAAAACGATATCTCTTCATGATGCAGAGCACCAATCTGAAGGGTTACTGGAGACGTACTTTGGGTGATGAGACCGTTGATGAGACGTGATCCATCGATAGCCGTCACAGTAATGGGAGTTTTTAAGGTAATCATTGGTAGAGACCATTGATTAACTAACGATTTGGAAATAAAATTTCCTGCTGCTCCGGAATCAATCAATGCCTGTGACTCAAAGGTCTTGGTAGCAAAGGAAATAGTCACATCAAAAGCGCAGACTTTAGATTTCATAGACGATGGAGAGGACTCCAGGGACCCTAACTTCACCTCTCCAGAACTAGTTAGGGCCTGGCATTTCCCGATCTCTTAGGGCAGGAGCTGAGGACATGAGTGGAATCAGCACAATAGATACAAAGTCTATTCTTGACTCTTCGTTTCCTCTCCTCAGAAGATAACTTGGAACGTCCAATCTCCATGGGAATCACAGCTGGTGACACTGGACGAAATTGAGGGTTAGAGCGAAAAGGTGCTTTAGCAGAAGTCGTTTTCTCAGCCTCTCTTTCACGAAATCTCATATCAACACGATGGCATAGAGAGATCAAATCTTCAAGTGACGAAGGAAGCTCTTGGGTAGTCAGTGCATCTTTAATTTTATCGGAAAGCCCCTGCCAGAAGGCGGCAACTAGGGCTTCAGTGTTCCACTGAAGTTCAGAGGCTAAGATCCTAAATTGAATGACGTACTGGCCTACAGTATGAGATCCTTGTCGCAGACGGAGGATGCTGAAAGCAGCGGAGGTCACACGACCTGGTTCATCGAACACACTTCGGAATGTAGAAATGAATTTGGCACTATCTTGTAATATTGGATCGTTCCTCTCCCACAGAGGGGAGGCCCAAGCCAGGGCTTGTCCTGAAAACAAAGAGATAAGATAGGCCACTCTGGAACGATGGGTAGAAAAATTTTGAGGTTGGAGCTCAAAATGGACTAAACATTGGTTAAGGAAACCCCTACAAGTTTTGGGGTCTCCATCGTACTTTGACGGAGTAGGCAGGTGAAGCGTGGAAGCTATAGACACCTGGGATGGCAATGGGGAAACGGAGGAAGGCACAGGAGCATCAACAGTAGTTGTGGCATCTTGCACGGACGTTCTTTGGGAAGCTAACGCCTGGTAACACCGCAGTAAATGCCGTTGGCGAACCTCCTGTTGCTCAATACGGGTAACCAGATGCCGCAGCATCTCTTTGGTGGTAGGTTCCGTATCTGGGTCTGTCATGGCCTGATCTTACTGTCACGGGCACTAGGAGTCTTTACCCAGGGATCACCAGATGGTAGGCTTACCAGAGCAATGTAGATGGTAATAGGGTACTCTGGTAGCTGGGTGATCACGGAACATGAAATGATGACCGATGAGATGCTCAGGAAAGTCTATGACTAGCAACACTGGTAATACTGAGGTAATGATACACAAGGAACTGTATGGACAAGGACACGTGAAGGTAGTCAGTGGTCTGCGATAGCAAGTTGTACCACTGCTATAGTGAGGAGGAATGTCCAACAGAAACAAGAAGGTGATGAGAGTCAGCGGTCTGCGGGTAGCAAGTTGTACCGCTGTCTGAGTGAAGGAATGGAATCTAAGTGGAGGTATCCAGGTAGTCAGTGGTCTGCGGTAGCAAGTTGTACCACTGCTATGTGAGAGGATAATGGAACAGGTGATACCGGAAACAGGGATCAGTGGTCTGACATCAGCAAGTTGTACCACTGCATATATATGTGAGGAGGTGCACGGGGGAAGACTGCAACACAGGATATACACAGGCACCTTATACACGATCCACAGTAATATGCACAATATAGGTATATATATATGTAAATGACTGATCAGGTCTGCAATCTAGAAAGTCTCTTGAAGTAGTCCAGCACAATGATAACACAGTCAATGATGGCAATAGACTCAGCGGATAGCAAACTCCAGAGAGAACCAAACACAGTCCAGCAAGATATGCAATACACAGCACAGTCAATGAGAAGTATGCATACCGTGGTTCAGCAGTAGCAGTCAGATGGGATTGCAGCGGTACCTGAGCGGCTGGAGACCGACTGGATAGGAAGTCCCTGGATAGGAGAAGCAGCGGTCTAGCAGGTGCAGCGCACAGGTGAGTAGACCGACAGGGACACGAATCCACAGGAGTCAGCAACACGTGGAACTGGACTCATAGGAAACCCAGGAGAATGGAGATGATCCAGCAGAGGGTAGTAGAAGAGATACAAATCCAATGCTGACAGGAGGGTAGAGGCCAGTGGAACACGTGAAGGCGTGGAGAGTGGATCAGCAGGAGATGGACGACAGCGCTGACCACAGCGGCAGGACTCAGCGGCACACGGAGGTAACCAGTAGCAACCACAGGAACCAACAGCGATGGGAAACAGAAGTGCAGCGCAGGGCAGGAGCTGTAGATCACGAAGTGTAGCAGATGGTAATGAAAAGCGGCAGTCTCGAGGAAGACACAGCAAAGATGAGATGAGAGTGTAGTGCACGGAGGCAGCGGATAGTAATCAGCTGGCAGTCACGATGATGAACACAGGCGAGTTGCAAGCAGGAGACTGTAGTGCACAGAGGCAGCGGATAGTAGTCGGCTGGCAGTCACGATGTTGAACACAGGCGAGTTGCAAGCAGGAGACTGTAGTGCACGGAGACAGCGGATAGAAATCAGCAAACAGACTTGATGAGAAGCAGGTGAGTGAGGTAAAAGCTGGAGTGCACGGAGGCAGCGGATAGCAATGAGTAAACAGTCACATAGATATAATATAACGTTGAAGTGGTGTAGAAGACTGTAGTGCACGGAGGCAGCGGATAGGAATCAGCAAACAGTCATGATGACACAGTAGATGGTAGAAGTGGTATGGAACCACAGTAGTAGAAGTGGTTTGGAAACCACAGGAATCAGCAGCACTGAATACACAAGTAATACAGGAACACCTTCAGAGACTCATGAGGAATGAGACTCCAAGATCAGGCAACGTGGTAGTGACCACAGGTGCTTAATATAGGGAGGTTGCCTGATCTGCCAATTAAGTTAAAGGGGTATACACTGAAGTATAGAAAAGGGCTGCGCATGCGCAGACCCTCAGGATGGTGGACGGCCACGGTTCCTAAATGTCCGGGAAGAGGCACTCACGGTCCGGTGAGTGACACTCTCCTGTGTATACCTGTATCAACTCCGCAGTCAAGTCGCTGCCGCTACTCTGCAGATCGTTGTGCATCTCCTCAGATCCTGCTCCAGGGCTTCCAGCTCATCAGGTCCTCAGCGCTTCATTACGCTGCAGTCTATTGCTCTCCTGTGTTTACCTATATCACCTCCACAGTCAAGACATTGCCGCTATGCTGCAGATCATTGTGCATCTTCTCTCATCCTGCTCCAGTTCTTCTAGATCATCAGCATCCTGCAGACTATTGCTCTCTTCTATAATCCTGAAATTCCACTTCCCTGTTTGACCTTCCTCCTGCAATCTGATATTTCCTTACTGCAACTATTATCTCCTGATCCTCCATCTAGTCTCGCTCATCGCCCCCTAAAGGACTTCGACCTATGGTTAGTGGCAGCACTTACCTTTCCTGTCACAGGGATCAATGTCTTCTATCTCTGATGCCAGGCAGTGAGCGCCGGTCACCTAGCAATGGGAGATGACTTCAGAGTTCACTATCGGGCAGACTGGGCATGCGCACCCATTGCTAGGCAATGGGAAGGTTTTCCTATTGACTGTTATCTATCATTTGTTGTCACTGACCACTGGATTTGTGATTTACTGCCTATTTTAGGCAGACTTTGGCACTACTCCAGTGCCAGAGTATTGAATCTCTTTCCCTATGGTCAAGTTCTGGTTCTGTTACCTATGAGTTTCAATTTAACAGTACACCTCTGGTTGTAATTCAGTTTTTTGGATGTCCTGGTTCTAAATTCTGCTTGCTCCTGACTATCCTTCTGTTTCACAAATTAATTTTGTTTGAATCCCCTGATTGTGACCTCGGCTACCCGAATTACTCTTCGGATTATCCCTCAGCACTTCCATTGCCCATTCTGATACTGACCCGATTTGTCCACTACTCTCTAGTAAACACTAAAGCAACGTTGTTAGTTACTGGCCAAACCTGCTTGCGGGGTCCCTGGTGAACATGGGGGGGCATGTTAGACACCTCTTTTCTTTGACCAGTAGCTTGAACTACTAGCAGGTAATAGGTCCTTTTCCCAGTGTATTGTGACATCTTCACTCAAGAAGAAGAATGTCTTCATAGTCTTGACCTTGTGAGAGCTATATCTATTTATCTCTCCAGAAGTAAAGAACTTTGAAAGATTGACTTGCTATTTAACCTACCAACAGTGGCTCAGAAAGGTTATGCTCCATCTAAAGATACAATTGCAAGATCGATAAGAAAAGCTATCATACAGGCATATAAGGGTAAAAAAATGTGAGGTGCCATACATCTTCAGGGCTCATTCTAGCAGTGCAATCGCTACATCCTGGGCTTGAAAAGCTTATGCAAAAAGAAGTACACATTTGTAGAGCAGTAGGATGACCATCACTGCATACTTTTTTTTAGACATTATCACCTTGATGTGATTTCATGTAAGGATGGTCAATCTGGAAGTAAGATTCTTCAGGCAGTAGATCAACAAAGAATTTTTATTTGTATCACACCTCCTTTCCAACTCTCTGGCATTGGTTGGGTACATCCTATTGGTAATTTCTGTCAGGGATTCTGTGGAGGAAATGAGCAAATTAGTTACCATTAATTTCCTTTCCCCAAAGGACTTCATGACAGCCCTAATATATCCCACCCATGTTGTATGTTTCTTTTTCTACTCAAAGATTATTATTATTATTATTATTATTATTAATTTTTATTTATAGGGCGCCACAAAGTATCCGTAGCGCCGTACAAGGACAAACAATGGCACAGTACAAGGTGAAACAGCACAGTACAAGTAACACTAAGCACTATAACTCTGGTGGCTCAGGCACAGCATGAAAGAGAGGGAGGGAGGGGAAAAGTGAGTACAGGCAGGTAACTATGGCCCAAGAGGGTGGGCACGGATGACAGGTTGAGAGTCACTGAGGGGAGCGGAGAGAAGCGAGAGGAGACAGAGGGCAGAGGGACTGAGAGGAGGTGAGCTGAGTAGCTGGAGAGCGCAGTTAAAAGTGATGGAAACAGAAGGTAGGCGAGCCCTGCTCAAAGGAGCGAACAATCTAAAGGGAGGGGAAGACAGACAGACACATGGATGAGACGGAGAGATGGGAGGAAGGGGGAGAAGGGAAGAAGGGATGAAAAAGAGAGGTAGCCGACCGGTGGGAGTTTAGGCATGAGACTGGAAGGCTTTAAGGAAAAGGTGGGTTTTTAATGTTCGTTTGAAAGAGGACAGATTAGGGGAAGTTCTGATGGAGCGGAGGAGCTTGTTCCAATGGAGGGGAGCGGCGCGGGAGAAGTCTTGGATACGTGCGTGGGAGGAGGTAATCAGAGGGGAAGAGAGGCGACGATCGTTGGACGATCGCAGTGAGCGGGAGGGAGTGTGAATAGATATAAGGTTAGAGATGTAGGGAGCAGTGGAGTTGGCGAGGGCCTTGTAAGTCAGAGTGAGGAACTTGAAAAGGATTCTGTAGGGGAAGGGGAGCCAGTGAAGGGCTTGGTAGAGTGGGGATACAGAGGTGGAACGGCGAGAGAGGAAAATAAGCCTAGCAGCGGCGTTAAGTACAGATCTAAGGGGAGCGAGATGAGAGAGGGGGAGGCCGATAAGGAGAAGGTTGCAGTAGTCCAAGCGGGAGATAATCAGAGAGTGGACGAGAGATTTGGTGGCATCCTGGGAGAGGAAGGGCCGAATGCGGGCAATGTTGCGAAGCTGGAAACGGCAGGATTTGGCGAGAGAGTGAATGTGAGGGACAAAGGAGAGAGAGGAGTCGAGGATGACACCTAGGCAGCGGAGTTGGGGAACAGGGGAGATAGATGAGTTGTCAACAGTGATGGAGAGGTCAGAGGGGAAGGAGGTACGAGAGGGAGGAAAGACAACGAGTTCAGTTTTAGCAAGATTGAGTTTAAGAAATCTAGAGGACATCCAGGAGGAGATGGCAGAGAGGCATGCGGATACCCTGGAAAGAAGGGAGGGAGAGAGATCAGGAGAGGAAAGGTAGAGTTGAGTGTCATCAGCATAAAGGTGGTACTTGAGGCCGAAGGAGCTGATGAGTGCACCCAGAGAAGAGGTGTAAAGTGAGAATAGAAAGTGTCGAAAGACAGAGCCCTGAGGGACCCCGACTGAAAGGGAGGAAGAAGGGGAGAGAGAATCAGAGGTGGAAACAGAGAAGGAACGGTCGGCAAGGTAAGAGGTGAACCAGGAGAGGACAGTACCGGAGAGGCCAATGGACTGAAGGGTGTGAAGCAGGAGGGGGTGGTCAACGGTGTCAAAGGCCGCTGAGAGGTTGAGGAGAATCAGGAGGGAGTAGTGGCCCATGGCTTTAGCCGAGAGGAGATCGTTCGTAACTTGAGCCAGAGCAGTTTCAGTGGAATGGAGGGGGCGGAAGCCTGATTGGAGAGGGTCAAGGAGGGAGTGTTTAGAGAGGTAGGTGGAGAGACGGTTGCAGACAAGTCTCTCGAGTATTTTGGAGGCAAATGGGAGAAGGGAAATGGGGCGGTAATTAGAGAGTGAGGTGGGGTCAAGATTGGGTTTCTTGAGAATGGGTGAGACGAGAGCATGTTTAAAGGCGGAGGGGAAAATGCCGGTGGAGAGGGACAGATTAAAGAGGTGAGCAAGGTGGGAGCAGGTGGAGGTGGAAAGGGAGCGAAGAAGGTGAGAAGGGATGGGGTCCTGGGGGCAGGTAGAAGGGGGGGAAGAAGAAATGAGAGAGTGGACTTCCTCACCCGAGGTGGGGCGGAAGGAGAGAAGGAGTTGGTGGCTGGGGGGAGAGGGGGGGAGAGTGGAGGGGGGAGGAAGGGCGAGAGGGGGGGGGTGGCGGAAAAGTGGGTGGAGGATGAGATTTCAAGTCTGATGGCCGCGATTTTAGAGGAGAAAAAGGAGGTGAAGAGTAGTTAGGTTATATACCTGGGGAAGTATTTCCTTTTCCTGTCTCTGTCAGCTGAGCAAGGAGTCAACCCATTTGTAATGGCTGCCATGCAAGAAAGGAAATTAACTATTACTAAATTGCTTATTTGACTGACTTTTTTTAAATAGCTGTGTATGCCCATCTTCCCTTCACAAGACCTTTACATACTTCAACTATCTTATTTAATATAATGACATGGAGACATATATAAGGTGGCTAAAGAAGGTCACAGTTTTATTAATTAAATTTGGTGGCGGAGAAAGAGTACTGCGGGACACGTACCAGACTGATACCCAAAACCAAGCGTGGAAATGGCGTACTGCCGTGCATCCACTTAAAACAGAAAATAGTCCTTAAATGCCTGGCCGGCGCTAACCTGGCTTCAGAGTGACTGCACCCCTTCTAAACGCACAATGCCCTCCCTCACTGAGCCAGACAAGGTTTGTCCTTACTGAAGGGCCAAGAGTTACCGTTGCCTCGAAGGGGACAGAGAAAGTAAACCAATATTAATCAATTTAGCCGATCAATTGTTCGACTTTGACATATATCACTTGTGGATGGGGGAAATCTCTTTGACTAGGATACCCGAGTTCTACCTTCAATAACTCATGATACTCTCTCATAGCATGCAACCATAATCTTAGGCCCTGAGTCAGTAAGGCACACATACTGAGCGCAGAATGCGTTTGTTTAAATTGCATAAAACTCAGCTTTGCATACTCCCAAAGTCAACAAAGAAAGGGTCAGAAGATACATGTAGTGATTACTATGGGTATAGGTTTACTCTGCTCTTCAAGACCAAACACTGCCAGATACGTACAATACCTATGTGGAATATAAAATCTCAAAGAATGCACAGAAAGAAAAAAAAAATTCAATTAATGTTACATGTCAATATTATAGTCATTTATGATTATAAATGGAATTTATTTTAAAAAAAATTATTTTTTTCTTGAAAAACAATTATTAGGGTGTACTTAATGTCTACTGTACATAACAGACATTTTTACAGTTGCTCCTGTGTGTGCCTGAAACTGACTTGGACGTTGCTGCACGGGAATACCCTTACTGTACATTACCTACATAAATCTTCCCATTCCCCACCCCGTTGGAATCTTAGGCTGTAGTAAGTGTCGTTGCTCTCTAAAATGATTTCGGCTAAGTTCTGTTGCATATCGTCTGGTTCGGAGCATGAGCAGACTGATTTATTGGACGATACGCACAAAATTGGCAGATATGTTCCTTAATGACTCAGGCCCTTGGAGTCTGGCTCTTACATAGGTCAAGTCTTGCTGCTCTCTAAAACTAAGTAAAAACAATAAAAGGAATTTGCATTATCAAATGTTTATACTCCTAATATGGTGGGGGGGTTTTAACCAATACTCAATGATTTCAAAAATTGTTAGCCAAAAATAGAATTACTGACCCAATGTTGCAAATTGTTCTGCAGACTGAACCTTGGCAAATTCACTTATCTCTAAGTGATGTATCACAAGGGCACTTTACATGCTAATGCTTTCCTAGCACAATCCCTAAATTGAAGTGAAAGGGGAGCACTCTCCCCTGTCACACGGGAGTGTATTTTAGATCTCAACACACTGTATAGAAAATTATTACGAGTTTAGGTACACCTGTATCACAGGAGTATCACAGGGGAAGAGCACTCCCCCCACTCGTCTTTCTATCATCATGATAAATATTGAGCTCCATGAAAGCTAACACTTTTCTAGATGGATAGCGCTATTATTCTAGACACCTTTTGTGAAATCATCCTAATTTTCAGATAAAGAACTAACCGTAATTGAAATAGATTTCTCTCCACTCAATTAGGTTGCCAGCAATGATTCTCACCTACAAAACCATTTCAAAAATCAGTTTTCCGATCACACTAGCCAGAAACTGCCAACTATTTATGCAATCCAGGCAGCCATGTGGCTTTTATTTTTTTGTATACTTGCAATGTATGCTCTGACATCAGTAGGCAGGGAGCCTATTTTGTTTGTCATCCCCAGATGCTGAATGTCATAGAAGATTATTTACTAACTTTGCAATTAGGCGAAAATTCACAATAAACTATAGCAACCAGTAAGCAATTTGCTTTTATCTGTCTAGTTCTGACAAAGAAATCCAAATTATGATAGGTTGCTATGATTTTAATGCAGATTTGCAACTATAAGCGGTGTTAGTAAATGACCCTCACTGTTGTTCACATTGTCATTAGGTTCATTAGCAGACTTCGATTAGATAATGATCTACTTCTCTTTATCCAAGACATTTTCCTTTGAATTAACCTAAGATCAAGTAAATAATTAATGTTAAAAAATAGATAAATACATTTATCTCACTGTACACATTGGAGGTAAGAAAACCACGTATTGGTACTACCCAAGGCATACAGATTCTCCTCATTACCCATATATAACAATGTTGAAAATATCAGATGAGAAAAACAGAATTACTGAAATGTTAAGTCATTTATATTATCACATTTTGAAATCTTAAAAACTGATATAAAAAGAAGACTTTGGAAACAGCACACAGTTTTTTATCTACTGAGGCATTGGAGTGGTTAACTTTGGAGAGATTTCAATCCAGAGCAGCATTAGGAATAGAAAAAGGCTGATTCATTTTATTTTTTATTTTTTTCCTTCTCGTGCTTGTCCTAAACGAGCTACGGTAGGAAGTGGCAGCTCTTCTAGCTAACAGTTTCTAATGAGCCTGTGATGTGCTTTGCTTTTTTTCATTTGTCCTTTTTTTTTTAATCTAGGAATAGTTCCAAAATTCCAGCATCGTCTAAAATGCGTATTCATATGGAAGAGAAAGGTGTGAGCTGGCCTTGCACATACACAACTATTAACATCGAGAGAAGGTATTTATTACTATGACACAATCAAAATAGATAAAACAATCAATACTAGAAAAATACAATAGGCTTTTCACATACTAAAATACTAATATAATACATTATTATTGCTGTTGATTTGTAAAGCGCTACAATGCTGCACAGTACCAGACAGTGGGGAAAACATGGCATACATAAAACAGGGACATACACAAACTCAGTCAGGAGTGAGAGTTATATATAATTTATAAGAAGCGATACATGAATCAATTCAAATACTGCAACAAAAAATTAGGTATAATAATTGAAATCAATACTTTATTTCCCCAATTCCATTAAACAATGGTGCATTAAAGAAATTATGTAAGAAAAGTAATTTTCCTCTGCATTATAGAGAAAGTAAAGGAGATATACACCAGAAAGTTTTAAATCACAAGTTTAATTTTTTTACAAACTACTTTATTTTTTTTTCCTAGTTCACTGGCTGTGATATGAGATCAATTGGTTTTAAATGAAAATAAAGATGGGAGTTTTAATGTTATAAACATTATTCTTGTCCTTTAGTGCACTGCATAGTGAAATTTATTTATTCTTCTGTTTTAGGAACTGGCATAAAACGGAGAGGGAGAGGAGTTTAAAGATTTGAAGGCCGATGGAGTCTGATCATGCATGGAAGGAATTCTATTGGTGGTTTGCACAGGAGAAGTGTTGAGGTAATCTAAGTGGGTTTGAAGGTATGTACTTTTAAATGAGATTTAAAATGCATAAAGAGCATACTTACCAACTTTACAATGTTGGTATCCGGGAGCCTGCGGGGGAGGTGGGTGTCATGGGGGGGCGGGCCTCCAAAATCGGCGTCATTTTGGACCCGCCCCCGTGATGGTGGGGGGCGGGGCTAAAGGCCACGATTCACCAGGAATCGCGGCGTTTGTGACCTAATTATGCCCACTTGGGCAGATCCGGGATTTTGCCACACTCGCCCAGGAGTCCGGGAGACTCTCTCAAAATGCGGGAGTCTCCCGAACATTCCGGGAGAGTTGGCAAGTATGATAAAGAGATGTTGTTGTTGAATGTTTTGTCTTTGAACGTGAGTAATTTGATTTAAATTCTTTAGACGATTAGGAGACTGTGGAGGCACTTTTAGAGGGTGGGGTACGGAATAATGATGGTGATTATTCCGACAAGACTTACCCCGACGTCTTTCACAACGAACAGCTCCTTCCCGACCAGGCTCCAGCACGACTGATGGGACAACCGACTGCAAAGCATAGCGACAAATAAAGAAGCCGGCGAGACTTGATGACGTCACTGGTGACCGCAGCGCTGTTATTGGTGTTGTTAAGGGGGTAATGTAAGTATGCGGGCATGGACAATGTACTTTGCAAAGTGTTGTACATTGTCCATGCCCGCATACTTACATTACCCCCTTTACAGCACCAATAACAGCCTCGCCAGTGACGTCATCAAGCCTCGCCGGCTTCTTCATTCGCCATAATGCCTTGCAGTCGGTTGTCCCATCAGTCGTCCAGGAGCCTGGTCTGGAAGGAGCCGTTCGGTGTGAAGACGGCGGGGTAAGTCTCGTTGGGGTAATCAGCATCGATATGCTGACTACCACCGCTTTTAGAGTGGTGAGGCAGATGTGAACCATCAAGATCAAGAGAGGAAGATCACTCTTCCAACAGCATTTATGATGGATTAAAACAGGAATAGACGATGCGGGAATTCCAGTTAGGAGGAGGTTGCATTAGTCAAAGAGGGAGATGATGTTAGAACAGGAAGGAGTTTTTGTTGTAACAAGGTAAGAAAAGTGCATACTCTATCATTATTTCAAAGGTGGAAGAGACCATACTGGATGAGATACTCGATGGGAGGAATAAAGCAGAGGGCAGGGTCAAGTGTGACATCAAGGCAGTGGGCTTGCGAGAGTGAGGAAGTTGTGTTGTTGTCGATGGTGAGGGAAATTTGAGTGGAGATGGTGACACTTGGAGGAGGGAAAATATATCTATGTGGAGATAGCAGAGATATAGTTGGTCACACAAGAGTGAGTGAATTATTTCACCATGAATAGTAGATAGTAGGGAGGTGGAGAGCATGTGCCAGGTGAAGAGACACTGAGGGTCTAATTCATCAAGGAACGTAAAACGACCATAATTTGCATTTTTTTGAAGATGCACATACATCGGTTATACGCACGTCCATATTCAAGGTGGAGCGCATGCAGGAAATATGTTCCTTGATGAATAGGGGAGGAAATCACATCAAACCTAGTGTACGTAGCTGTGTCCCTTTATTTGCTCTTTCATATGATTAACAAGCAGATGTATCTTTTTGCACTACATGCATCTGTATTCCCAATACAGGAACGCACGCACAGGCGCGCAATTCCTTCATTGCCCTCATTCACTATATTACTTCTATACACTCATGTTTCATGGCATAATTGTCATATTATTAATTGCCATACTAACCCTGCATATTAACTCTTTGTATGATGCATTACCCCCTCATCATGTACTGCTGCAAGGTGTAATTGCATGATATGAAAAAAACATATAGAAAATACCTCAATTACATTAGTACACATTTGCTTATAATATTATAGGGAAAGGGATTGTTGGGGGGGGTGGGAAGAGATCGGTCGGTGAGTGGGGAAAGGGATTGGTCATATATATGAATTACATACTGATTCTGAAACATCACTATTACATAGCAGGCCCTGTACTTTGTCCAGTGAAGGTTATTACAAGCCACATTACTACATTTATAAAACACTTCTAAATTGGTATATGTCAAACTCTAATCAATGTATTCACTTTTTTCTTTTTAATTGAGAACTTACACCTTCAATTTCACATCTGAACTCAGACAGGAGCTACAGTTGCTTTCTCGCAGGTTGCTCCACATTGGAGTGTCTACTCTCCAGCCTATGCCAGAGATCAACTCTTACAGCCCGTTAACTTTGTTTTTCTGATTTTTACTAATGTACCAAGCAGCGGGACAAAGACAGTGGTCCATTACCCTGGTAAGGGCCATGAGCTCAATATAGGTGAAGCTAGCTGTCCTCTTGTTTGCAAGTAAATGAGACTTTTCAACATTCTCCTCACTGATTGGCTCTCAGGCCATGAGTGGGCGTAGGCACATCAGCCATGGATCCCTTCTATACCATATCTAAAATAGATGATTTTCTTTCACCTGTCATTGGAGGACTGGATGACCATATGTCATTCAATCACAAAAGTGACCTGTATCTAGCCAAATGGGGGCATTCAAACACAATCAATGGCAGGAGAGGACACCTCTGCAGACACTATATAAAGCTGGAGAAGCAATCATAGTATCCAGCCATTTTGTGATCTAGGCTTATTAGTTATATCTATTTTGACTGGTGATTTGAATTATATCCTATTTACTGTAGATGTGTCTGCTGAGGAAGAGAGAGCTGGCCAAAGTAAGTCCACCTCCAGCAAGCTGGGGCAACCTAAGTTCACTCACCGTGTGGTTGAAGTCCTTGTGTAGCTGGTGGTGGATTGGCTGCACCCTACCAACTGACAGCTCTCTGCCCTGGCTAAGCACTGCATATAGGAGGACATCATAGAGTAGGTCACTGCTGTGGCTCCAATTCCAAGTCTGTGAATGAGGTAAAAAAAATGGTATGCAAATGCAATATTTAAAAATATATTTCAGTATATTTTACTCTTTATAGATTTCAAAACTGACCACCTTCTACATTTCTAAAATGGTCACCTTTTTTCACTATCGTCAAACTCATAGATGTTGGCCAAGGCATAGGAAGAACAAGAATAAAACTTTTCAGAGAATTAGCAATGTAAAAATTTGCAAGTTTAAAACCTTTTTAAAGTTTTTAAAAATGATTATAGCTGTGTAGCATTCTGTGATTAATGTGTGACCTTTAGGGCCGTACAACTATTTTAAATTTGTTTTGGCCTTTTTATAAGAAGATTGTCGATTTGTCATCAAAAACCCCACCAAAGCCTAGCACCCTAGACTGCAATCTAGTCAGCCTATTGGATAATCTTACCATGTATTCAAGATTAATGTGTATTTCTGTACTGATTCCTTGGACATTCCCAAAGTTATACATGGATGCATAGATAAAATTGCCATCAAGCCAAAGATATGCAGTTTGCATGTTGTCCAATCATTTGGTGTCAAATTTTCTCTACATGACCCCATATACACACACCACACCAAAAAATATACATTTCACATGTGAACAGAGTAATGTATGTAATGAAATCTAGTGATATGATACAACAACTTGGATGATATGGACACAAACATACATGCTTATGATGGTGTTTTTTTTTTTCAATATGTTAGCTGGAGATGCAGAGGCAGAAAGGGAGCTGGAAGAGGAGACCACAGGAGAAGACACTCATGACAGGGTGGAGGAACAGCAGTCCCAGGAGGAAGAAGCAGGGGTAGTAGGCAGAGGCCACATTTTGGAGTATTCATTGATAAAATGCATCAAAGTAACACAAATTTGGAGGGACAAATGCAAGAAATAAATAACACACTCAAAATGATGCATTCAAGATGGGAGCAATTCACAGGTACAATTGTTTCCTACCTCCATAATCCACTGGCTGCGTCTGTGCCACCTTTTCCCCCTTCTACCCATGTGCCACTTTTCCCCTCCTGTCCCTCTGACACGTTCTCCTCTTCTTCCCCTGTGCCACTTTATATCCATCCTGCCCCTTGTGCCACTTTTCTCCCATTCTGCCCTTATGCCACCAGAATGCCTTTATTACCATCACCCACCTATTTACCCTCCTGCCCCACTGCCATCTTCTGCCTCTCCTGTCCCTGTGAAACTGGTTTCTTCTCCTGTCCCTGTGCCCACTGGTATCCTGATTCATCTGCCAAACCTGGTAATCCTAGTATCTTGCTTCATCTGCTAAACCTGCTAATCCTAGTATCCTGCTTCATCTGCTAAACCTGCTAATCCTGGTATTTTTCTTAATCTGCCACAGTTGGTAATCCTTGTATCCTGTTTCATCTGCCAAACCTGGTAATCCTTGTATCCTGCTTCATCTGTTAAATTTGATAATCCTGTTATCTCCTGTAATTGTACAGAGCTGCTCAATATCTACTACTTCATTCAGCTCTTATCTGTGTTAACAATCCCATTGAACTATGAGTTTGCTACCTGCTGTTTCCATGGACTTATGATGTTTAACTATTGATTGCACCTATTTATACCTGCGTGACCCTTGTTTGTAATAAAGGCATTCTGTTTTCAAGTAGTACAACTCTCTCACTGGTTTTCACTCTGGGAATCTTTAACAGTTTGCAACTACTTGGTTGCCCCCAGGACTAAACCCATTGTAGTATGGGCTTACTAACTTCAGAGTATTGGGCAGGACACAGTTGGAGACCAGCAGGGCAGTGATAAGATAGTAACACTGGGTTATCCAGTGAAAGATGCCAAGTTTACTGACAGGCAAGATCAAAGTCAGTCATGCCATGTTCAAAGGATGGCAGCTGTCTACACAGAATCATAAAAATGGCAAAGGTCAAAGTCTGGCTGTGGTCAAAGGAGAATTCAAATAACAGGCTAAGGTCAAAAAGCAAATGGCAAACAAGGTCCAATAAACAGCATGGGTCACAACAGAGAATCACAGTAGTAAGCACAGGGTTCAGCACACTGGGTCAGACGACTGTCATAAGCACAGGAAGTGACGAGAGAGCTTAAGAAAGGATGAGGAGCCAATAGGAAAATCCTACAAATTAGCCCCTTTACTTAGTAAAATCATGAACTGGCGGATGCTTCCAGTCTGCGGAGTTAATCAACTAATGCACCAGCTACTACCTAGTTGCCTAGTAACTGGCAAACACCATAAGAATAGTAACAGTATAGCAGGGATGTTGATTGCCAGGCATGATTGGTCTGTAGACACAGGTTGCCATCACTTGGCAAGCAGCTGAGAAAGTGGCGCCCACTGCCAAATCTTAACAGTAAGATAGTAGTAAGGGAAAAAAATTACGGGGAGGCAGAAGTAAGATGCTAGAGAGAGAAGAGGAGCTTGAAGAGAAGAATAGATGTATTTTGGAGTGATGTGAGAGATGTGAAGAATGTGGTAGAAATTGATATAGTGGGGCGGAGCCACTGACCCACGTTGTGCAAGCTAGTGGAGAAGGTGTAAGCACTTTTGCTGTCCCCTTTGCTAGGACAATGGAATAGGCAGCCCCTCCAGCTTCGACACATAGTCCAGGACACTGATAGTTGGGCTCCTTAGGTGCAGCAGTCAAATAGAGATGGCAACAGCAATGATAGGTGAGCTCAGTGGGTCCAGCGGCTTAATAGCGATGTTGTCCAGTAGATCCTTGAAGCCTAGTTTTTAGTACTTTTGATCGCTACTGTGTTTTTTTCCAAGAGTTTTTACAATTTTTATTAAAGCAAGTTGGAATCAGCTGAAACGACTTTGAATAGCATATGTTAATTTCATAAATCAGCAGCAAAGATCACATATCCCAATCACTGATGAACTGGTGGAGGAATTCACTCTGCTTAAGAACAATCATGTCCCATTGAAGTTGAAGTGTGCCTCTTACTAGATAAAACAGTAGTTCAATAAATGAGATAATAAACTCTTAAATAACCCACCTGTGTGCTAATAAGGATTGAAACTGTTGGAGAGATCAACGTTTTCACAATGCTGGACCATTTAATTATTTTATCTAATATTCTTTTTATTTATTTTTTTAACCTTTAATATTGGGCTCCTATAACACTATTAGTAATATAATAGCCTTAATTATATTCCAGATGGTCTCACTTTGTTTAAGCAAGGATGAATGCTTAATGAATGAATGTGAAACTGCTTTCTGATTGGCTGTAAGCTGCTTAGATAGTGGGCTGACCCCATGCTGCTTCTAATGGAATTACAAGATTTACAATGAAACTCATTAATAGCTTTTAATGTAAATTGAACTTTCAATCTGCATGGAGACTGTGAACTCAATGCTTATAAACACTGCTCTGCTCTTTGATTGACTATCTATTCCAGTTACACAGCATTTTCTAAAACCTTAACCAGGATTTCTTCTACAACAGTAGAACTCTTGAACAGATGCAATCCTTAGAACATTGGTGAGGTATTTAAGTGTTGCTACCTCATTTGTTATAATACTGTTGGCATCTAACAAGAGACACTTTTCCACATCTATGGGATGTGATAGTTCCAAATAAGAATGGATTTCTGTGAGGATCCACCATAATATCAGCTACTGATAACAGGGGACAGGGCACAGTCAACACCATGCATAACTATCAATCCACTCACTGCAATATCAACAAACACACAGTGGGTAGGCAATTTGGACCTATTTCAAAGGGAACAGGGCCCTTATCCTCCTCATCCCTTGAAGCTCTAAGGACTTTTAGGGGGAAAGGGTCTTCAGGCCCCCTTTGCCAAAGCTGGAGGGGCCATTTAACCTCCCAGAATCCCATATTTATAAGGCCCCATAGGGGGCAAGAGTTTTCAGGCCCACTTCTGCCTCAAGTTACGGTCTCAAATATATAGGGTACCCATAGAGACCATTAAAAATTCATATATTAGTACATATTAGAAATATAAGAATTGGTTTTGATAAGCAGAGTGTACGCAGATATTTTAAGAAAGTACATGAAGCTTACCCTGAGAGTAGGAAATTCAAGGGAATTGATTAAGTTTCTCAAGACAAAAGAAGTTGGTATACACTGGAGACATTATCTAAAACTGGAAACTTTTTGGATCTTGACATTGAATCCAGCCATGAAAGGTTATGATATTACAATTTTTTTTAACTCTGTTTTTTTTTTTTTTTTTAAAGTGATATTTGTAAAATATAATAATATGTTTATAATTACTTTAAACTATACTTTAAGCTTAACTTGTTCAACCATATTTATTCTGGGTAAGTAATATCAGGTTATTATTATTATTATTATTATTATTATTATTATTATTATTATTATTAACCAAGACACTACATGGTATAACAGTACAATACAGTAAACAAATAACACAACAACTCTCAACATACCTACTTGGGTGCAAGAGGTATATTCAGCGCAGGCTTAAACCTATGGACGCTAGCATGGGCGCAACTAACTAGTTTAGAACCATTGAAAGAACCGCAATGCAAAGAAAATGGAGGTGTGGAATCAATAGGCAGAAAGCCTATAAAAGTTATAGGCAATGAGGTCAGGAGGGAAGAGGGCCCTGCTCCCTACAGTTTGCAATCTAAAGGGAAAGGGGCAGACAAATGGTTGACACATGGTACTAAGCCAATGTAAGGGGATCTGAGGACAAGAAGCAAAAGAGGGAGAGATGGCGGATGAAAGAGGGTGAGGTATAGTACATAGTGAAATCGATAAGTATAGGCCTGGTAGTCTTTTCTAAACAGGTGGGTTTTCAATGACTGATGTTATACAGGCTAGAATATAGTCTGAAAGAATGAGGGAAAGCATTCCAGGAGAGGGGGGCAGCATTGGAGAAATCTTGAATAATGGAGTCAGATGTGGTTACCAGAGGTGAGGAAGGAAAGGCGATGGTTATTGGCCGACCAGAGAGGGCGGGATGGAGTATGTATAGAGATGAGGTTGGAGATGTTGGAAGCAGTGGATTTGGAGAGAGGCTTGTACGTGAGGGTGAGGAGGTTGGCAGAGAGGGAGGCAGATGTTGAGTGGTGAGAGAGGAAGATAAGACTAGCTGCAGCATTAAGTATAGATCAAAGAGGAGCAAGATGGGAGTGAGGAGGCCAGTAAGAAGGTTGCAGTAGTCAGATGATGAGTGAGCAGATAACAGTTTTATTGGCATCCTGGTTAAAGAATGGTCTGATATGGGCTTGGTTGTAAAGCTGGAAGTGACAGAATCAAGTAAGGTTTAAGGAGAAGGAGGAGTCAAGAATGACACCCAGGTAGCAGAGTTGGGGAACAGAGGAGTAAGTGGTGTTATCAAATGTGAAAGAGAGGTCTGGAAGGTAGAAGACTCTTTATGGAGGGAAGACAATAGGCCTGATTCTTTAAGGAAAGTCAATCAAAAATTTGAGTAAGTTTCTTACTCAAGTTTTCTGGACAAAACCATGTTGCAATGCAAGTAGTGCAAATTTGCACATAAGGAAAATACTGTCTGTTTTTTCATGTAGCACACAAATACTTAATAGCTTTATTTGTACACTGAAATGTAAGGTTGATCTAGTACATGACCTATCCCAAATATAAATCTGTCCCCACATTTTAAATTTTCCTCCCCCTCCTTTGCTCCTGGTTTTGCCCAGTTGCAAAGTCACTCCTTTTTTACGCTTTGCTCTCCTTAATGACTCAGGCCCTGAGTTTCTACCCCATATGAAGCTGGACAGATCTTTGTGTATGATTCCCAGGAATCATTCAGTCCTTTTGCAAGAACCTTTGTGAATAATTTGCAATTGGTGTTGGTAAATATGACATCACATTTTAAATTTACCTCCTCCTCCAATGCAACATGATTTTGCCTTACTTACTTACTTTTGCTTAACTTTCCTTAATGAATCAGGTCCAATGAGTTCAGTTTTGTCCAAGATAGGCTTAAGAAAACATTAGTACAGCCAGGAACACATGGCAGAGAGGCAACTGGACAGGCGGGAAAGGGAGAGAGGTAGAGTTGAGTGTCATCATCAATCCGAAGGGGGGGGGGCCAGAGGTAGAAATAGAGAAGGAGAGGTTGGCAAGGTAGAAGGTGAATTCATGTAAGGGAGGGGGTATCAGAAAGGCCAATGCTGTGAAGGGTGGGGAGTAGGAGAGAACGATCCACAGTGTCAAAGGCCACAGAGAAGTCCAGGAGGGTAAGCAATGAGAAGTAGACCCTGGATTAGAAGATCATTAGTGACTTTAGTCAAGACAACGGAGAGGGGTGGAAGCCAGACTGGAGAGGATCAAGGTGGGAACTGTCAGAGAGGTTGCTACTCAGATGGTTGTAGGCAAGCTGCTCAAGTATTTTGGAGGCAAAATGGTGCAGAAAATGGGGAGGTATTTAGAGAGTGAGGTGGGGTCAAGATTGGGTTTTTAGATATACCTGTACATATGTGCTGGTTCTAGCAAGCTTAACATTCTGCATGGGAATAGCAAACCACCAATTTTTACTACTGGAGCAGCTGTCTGATTTATTTAATTTTGTTAGTAGTTTCTAGAACCTTAATTGTTTGATGTTTCTTAAATACCTTTTGGAATATTTGGTGGTTTTGTGATTACCTCTTTTATCTTTAGTAAAAATCCATGGTAGCTTTTGTATAACCTGTACATAGGCTTTTTTTAGGGGATGTTAGCCTATTTAATCAAATCACTCACTACACATTTGAATAATAACATGTATAATTCAAAATGTATGAGCAAATAATCACCCTTCACCTATAGCTTTCCTTGATATAGCTCTCTTGGCTAAAGATTGGAGAATAGAGACCAAAACTTTTTACTAAATGGTAGATAGTAATAACTATCTGGATTGTAAAAGCAATCATTCAAAGAACTGGAGGAATAATATCCCAAAAGGATAATTGCTCAAAATTAGGATGAACTGTTTGAATATTGTACCCTTCCATAAATAGGCTGGGGATATGTTAAGAGTTATTTCTGAAAAAGTATGTCCTGAGCATCTTATGAAAACTTATAGGGAAGTATCCCTTGTTGTCAGGAAATTTCTGTTAAGATCTTAGAAGAAAATGAATACACATTCTGATAATAGAATAGATAAGACATATTATTTGTATCCAAATATAATTTACATTCATATATATTTAGACACATGGGGTCTTATTTTTCAATGAATGTAAATACCAATATATGCTGCATTTTGTGTAAAATGGTTCTGCCATGTCCAGAACCGGACAATACGCCAGTGAACGCAGCAAGATTCAACTGATATTCGACCACAAAGGACCCTTACTACAGTCTATGATTTCAGGAGCGAAACGGAGCGGACTTGGTGTATGCATCTAGTCAGTGTACAGTAAGGGCATGCTAAGCTCCAAATCAAGCTCTGGGCATCTCAACGATATAGGTTATTCTGTCGTATAACTTGCACCAGCTACAGGTTGGATGTAAGGGCTGATTATCAGTGATAATGGTCGCATACGAAAGCTAGAACATGTGTTTGCAATCAGGTGCAACTGTAAAAATGCATTTTATGCACAGTAGACATTAATGACATTCTAGTAAATATATTTTAAGGTGAGGGGGTTAAAAAATAAAAATGTTTTGTCAGTATTGACTATA